>NC_056726.1:1560148662-1560221162 GCF_019279795.1 Protopterus annectens
GGACCAGTAACGTCTGAGCATTATACAGGTCGTTTCAAAAGGAAAGACAGATTCTATTTGTGTGCAAGTACCTCTACCCTCTGTGAAACGTACTGCATCAACAGCCGCTGCTGTCATTTTTCCTTTGCTGTCTGGAACAATTATGTTGACATTTGAAAACCCAGCCAATCACAGAGCAGTGCTTCATCAGAGCCACTGCTTTCCTTCTCGCTGACTAGGACTGTTATTTTGGACTTCGAAAAAAATCTGTCTAAACATTGAGGACTTTACTTCATCACAGCTGCTGCTATACATTTCTTTCTATTTGTCTGTGACTCTTATTTGCACTTTGGGATTTCTAACTGGCAGAGAAAGCTACACTAAGATTTCTGAATTATAGTTTTGTTTGACTTTACTTTCATTCTGACATTTCACTATCAACTGGAAAGGACAATTACAGATGCAGCTAAGAATTTTCCTGAAAACAATGTCTGTAGGAAACATTTTCATTTTTCTTTCTTTATGCAATGACACAACTGCCTTCATTTGTCAAAGATCGTGGCTGATGTCTTCTTTTGTTAGTGAAGAATATCCTCACAACATTGGTTTGACTGTTGCCATCTGCTCTATTCAAGAGAAAGTCTGTCTGTCTGATCTTAACTGAGATCTGTGAGACTGTACAGAACTGGATTGTGGTGAAATGGGGCCCTAGGCAGGGTAATGGATTGAGGCTCTCCCACAGCAGCCACAATCCCCCACCCCGACCACGCAGTCATTCCAATGTCCATTACATGGCTATTTCTCCCAATTACCATAAACGCTGTTCAAATCTGTCGGTGTGCAGACTATTTTCTTCTTTCCTTCAACAATGATTAAAACAAGAAAAAAAACCACCACTGCAGACTAATAAGCAGTATACAACTTCTACCTGTGGTGTACTCTTAGTGACTGGAAGGCTTCTCTTAAGAAAAGATCTTCGAACAGGGTGTAAGCCCGCTCTGTTAGCCTTTGTTGCACTTGGGCTCACTCTGCTCCCCTACCCTACACCCATTTTCACCCAGCCTCACTTTCCTTAAAGTTATACTTCACTAGCCACACCCTCTTGACAGTTCATCCAATCAAAACACTCCACTTAATATACTCTAACTCAAGATTGTTTTTCTACTCCCCTCCCACTTCAATTACTGCTAAAACAGATACATACCTAATTTAACTTAACTAAAATGCCTAACAACAAAATTCCACCAATGACCATAACAAAAAGGCTAAAAGCATTCAACCTTCAATCAAGTTAATAAACCAGCTGTATTTACTGACCACCACTCTGCTACTTTTAACATTAGCAGTTTATAGCACCTCTTACCATTCCAACATAAAAAATCCTCTCTCTTCCCAATCCACTTTGAATAACTACCCCCCCAACACCCAAAGCAGTTAACATCCCCATACGTAGCTCTATTTTCAACATCACAGCTCTACACCATGCACAGTTTTCTTTCTCCCTCAACCAAACATAACTAGCATCTCCCAGAAATATTATAAACACAGTCAGATTCTTGAAAACTCAAGTCAATTTAGCATCCAAGTTAACTCTCAGTGGCGACATACACCCAAACTCTGGTCCATCCTACAAACCATACAACTCCAAATGGCATACAGACTCAATCTACTCAATCTACAATCCTTCCTGTTAGGGACAAATCTGACATTCTACTAGTAAGTATTAATAGAAGTGTCAACAACAAAACTCATGAGCTGCAAGCTAACTTATACTCCCCTGATATTGTGCTTCTCACCGAAACTTGGCTAAAAGCTACCAACCCCAGCAATGACATACTACCACCAGGATATAATATCATATGTACAGAGAGAACTAGTAAAACAGGAGGTGGCGTGGCCCTACTCTTTAAAAGCCACCTCTCCATAGAAACTTTGGATGAAAAACACTACATCTTAACAATTCTGAACTAGTATTTGCTAAACTAAACATTAATCCCAAGAAACATATATATGTAACAGGTATCTATATGCCACCAGGGGATAATATCAAAACATTAGAAATTATACTATACTGCAGCTGTAAAACATTACCTTATGAAACAATTGTTATAGGCGACTTCAATGTAGACTGGTTAGACTGCAACTCCACAAATCCACAGAATTGCAACAACCTGCACAGCTTCACACAACACATCCAGTCACCCACTAGAATTAATAAGCCACCCAACAAACACTACTCTCTAGACTGAATATTAACAAATAGGCCTGCTCTCTACTCCTACTCTGGCTGTCTACCAAACACTCTCAGTGACCACTTCCCAACCTATTTACTTAGGAAACAAGCTAACCCATCTAAATAAACTACATTTAAACTGATAAACAAAAATAAACACCTGAACCCCAACTACCTTATAGATATGCTTAAACAATGTAACTGGACACCACTGAAACTTCTACCCCTACAGGAAGCAATTGATTACTTCAACTCTACCATCCTGTCTATACTAAACTCTCAAGACCTCCTTCTTTCAGATGCTCCCATTCTTTCAGATGCTACCATTAGGGGTCACCACAGCGGATCATCTGTTTCCATTTCTTCCTGTCCTCTGCATCTTGCTCGGTCACACCAACCACCTGCATGTCCTCTCTCACCACATCAATAAACCTTATTTTAGGCCTTTCTCTTTTCCTGTTACCTGGCAGCTTCATCCTTAGCATCTTTTTCCCAATATACTCTGCATCCCTCCTCAGCACATGTCCAAACCAACATAATCTTGCGCCTCTGGCTTTGTCTCCAAACCTTCCAACCTGGGCTGACCCTTTTAATACAATTATTCCTAATCCTGTCCACCCTCATCACACCCAGTGCAAATCATAACATCTTTAACTCTGCCACATCAAGCTCCGACTCCTGCCTTTTTGTCAATGCCACTCTCTCCAACCCATATAACATAGCTGGTCTCACTACCCTCTTGCAGACCTTCCCTTTCACTCTTACTGGTACTAGTCTGTCACAAATCACTCCTGACACTCTTCTCCACCCACTCTATCCTGCCTGTACTCTCTTCACCTCTCTTCCACACTCACCATTACTCTGAACTGCTGATCCCAAGTATTTAAATTCATCCACCTTCACCATCTCTACTACCTGCATCCTCACCATTCCGCTATCCTCCCTCTCATTCACACACATATATTCGGTCTTAGTCCTGCCGACCTTCATTCCTCTTCTCTCTACAGCATATCTCCACCTCTCCAGGGTCTCCTCCACCTGTTCCCTACTCTCACTACAGATCACAATGTCACCTGCAAACATCATAGTCCACGGGGACTCCTGTCTGATCTCGTCTGTCAACCTGTCCATCACCATTGCTGCAAATAAGAAAGGGCTCAGAGCTCTAAACTCCCAAGACCCTAGCTGAAAAATACATGTGAAATCAAACTATGTCCCACGGCTAACAAAAGAAACACAATCACTACGAGACAAGGCTAAGGCAACTTTAAACAAAACAAGGTCCCAACTCACTTTGCTTTATTTCTAAGTTCGCAATATGTTTGTAAAGTAACAAAGTAAGACAAAATAAAATTACTACTCAGAAATCCAATTCCAACAATGCAATAACCCACAAAAATTCTGGACACCTATAAACAATATACTTCAAGGCAAAGTCAGTACACCTCCTCCTACCACTACTAATAATCCAACAACATTTTCACTCAATTTAATAAATACTTTACTGAAACTATCTTAGCTCTGTCCAACAATCAACCACCCTCTCCTATCAGAACTAACACTGCCTCCTCCAATACTACAACCATCTTCTCCCTGCAACCTGTAGCTACAGAGATGATCAAAATACTGCTTAAAAAATAAAACCCACCACTTTAGCTGCAGACAACTTACCTGCTGATTTCCTCAAACTAACAGCAGATGGTATACCCTATACTATATCAATTCTTATCAATACATTCATAGCAGAACAACAAGTCCCTTCCATATGGAAATCTTACGTAATACTGCTACATAAAGGCGGCTCATCAACAGATCTTTCCATCTACCGCCCGACTACAATATTATCACCACTATCTAAAATACTGGACAGGGTCCTTCACATGCAAGTTACTAATTACCTACATACTAAAACTTCTAACCAACACGTAGCATGACTTGCAATCATACCATAGTACATCAACCGCTCCAATGTAATTTACCAATACTGTCAACTATCAAAGGAGCAACAGTAATTATGTATCCTCCATCTTCCTGGCCTTATCAAAAGCCTTTGATATGGTTTCTCATAGTAAACTACTAAATATTCTCTCCAAACTAAATTTCTGCCAATCTACCCTCGCCTGGTTCCAGGATTACCTTACTGGATGCCAGCAAGCAGTTTCTTGGCAACCGGCTTTATTACCACTTCTACCAGTGACTATAGGATGTCCCATCAAGGCTCAGTCTTAGGTCCACTACTATTTTCAATATTTACAAATAACCTCCACACCTCAACCCCACAAACCTCCCTCATTCAATACGCAGATGATTAGACAGTGATATGTGCTGCTTCCTCTATTGAAGAAATTCAAAACTTAACACAACAATCCTTTCTAGCAGTTGAGACCTGGCTTACAAACTCTTGATCAATTTTAAACCCCCCAAAAAACAAACTTATGATTTTCCAACCCACTAAATCAGCCCCACCCATTAACACTTTCAACATCATATCACTAAATAACACCATCATCTCCCCATCACCACACACCAAACTTTTAGGAGTCAAAATTGACTGCAACTTAAAATTTGATCTATTTCCCAACAGTAAAAAATAGAGAAAAAACTCGGAACATTGTTTAGGAACAAACACTACTTCACTAAAAATACTTAAACTAGCATTGCCCAGTCTCAATCTCCACACTGCTGTACACAGCTCCCATACTCACAAATCTAAAAATATCTGAGCTAACAAAACTTCAATCTTATTATAACAAAATTGTCACATATGCTACAAACCTACCAACTAGAGCTCATCATTGTATAGCACTCAAGCAACTCAAATGGCTATAGCTCCCCCAACTCCTTCACTACATCCAGTTAACCATGGCCCATAAAATACTCTATGAACCTGAGAAAACACCTGCCCTACAACTATTTCTTCAACCATAAAAATCAATATAACTAAAACCAAGCTGGAGATTCCCTCTTCTCAAATTATATAGGTAAAATCTGAATGCACTACCAAAAAACATTACAATGGTTACATCACTAGCCCCGTTTAAAGCCACTTGTTCAATAAATGGTTGTGTCCTTGTTCTGCACCAGACTAACCTCTCCCTCTGACTATGCTACTACTTTGTTTCAATTACTGACAAATCCATCCCCTCTGTCTATTCTGTTGACTATGTCTCTCTGCAAACTAACACTACATAGTACTAAAACACTGTAGAGCTGACGGCATATTAAGACTTGACAATTCAATTTCTTAGTAAACTGTGTTCAGAACTTGTGTAATTGTCATATTGGTCTCTATTTTCTTAGACAGAAAGGTTTAATGAAGCAATGTTTCTACTTATTGTTAATCTTCTGATTCTATTGATTAGGTTAAGAATTACTGCGTAATACCTAAACTGTGATATTCTTTAACTAGTCTAAGTATAACTGCTTGTCCAAACTGTATCTAGATAAAACTTCTGTGCCCTACATATTCTACTTATATATTGTATTTCTGTATGCTTCAATGTGGAACTTTTCTCCCCAGACCTCCGCTGAGAAAGAACATGTAGTCAGACCTTCCCAGTAAACAAATGTAAAATAAGTGAAATAAATAAATCAATTTTATAGCATAAACACTGGTAACCATTTACTAAACAAACAATACAGTCTCACAATGAAAACAGACAGTAAACTTCTCTGTCTTTGAAACTCACATTCATCGAAAACCACATTCAAAGAAACTGCATCTGGCCAGTGGCAAATTAAGTTTACTTTCAAGCGGTTTTCAAACCAAAGGTTCCTTGCACAATATTTTAAGACCATGCATACAAGTATCTGTTCTTTGATTCACCTTCTTGATGGTATTAACTTATATTCCTTGTATAATGCAAGTGCCCTTGTTAGAATGTGTTTTAAATTGGCAGTTTTGAACATTTTTCCAGTAGGCAATGAAACAAAATGAACAAACCAATGACAAAACTACCATTTCAGAACATTTCAACCATAAAAGGCCACTCAAAATGTCTGTCATTATAATCCACCAATATCGGTCAATAAGTAAATCTCTGCAGAAGTCAGTCATCTGAATAATTCCACATTAAAAAGGTCTAATTGCTACTGGCAAACATACCTCTCAACTGTCCAGAATTGTACCTCATATTTTTTCTGTGTTACTCATAAAATTTGTGTTTTTCTGGCAGATCACTGGGATGATCCGAGGACTGAAGTCATCAAATGATGATATACATTTGAGTTTCAGATTTCAAATCCTTCAGAAAATGTATGTTAACACAAACTCTGTTACTGTTACTCTAGCAACTCAAGTTTATAAGAGGCAATATTTAAAATATGTCCCTATTTTCGGGACTTTGCTTCTCCATTTTGTCAGGCTTTGTCCAGATTGGCACTAATAGGTTGAGAGCTATGCTGCCACGCAACTTTACATTTCAGTGTTTCATCTACAAATTCAGTGCTTGTTGCCCTTCAAGAATTAATTACCTATGTTACATTAAAAAAATTGGTAAGTAGGCAATACTGCAATAGGGAATGGCTGGCAAACCAACAAGAAGTTCATAGTTATTAGTCATATTATCCAAATCCAAAGGAGTGCAGGACTCCCGTCCTCCCTAAAGTGCACTGTAGTATCTGCACACCATCAACATGGTGTGAGAGCAGAACCCACAATTATTTGCATCAATGGAAAGTATGCTACCTGTTCTACAAACACTGCTTTCAAATTCTACAGCACAAACACTGACTGCCGTTTGCTAAACAAAACATCTGCACATTGAAAACAGACTTGGCATAAGCAGCAGTACACTTCTCTTCTCTTGAAACTCACAATTCCTTTATCAGTCTGGTAGTTGGTGTAGAGGATCCAGGCGCTTGCCTCCTATAACTAAGGTACAGAGTCTGAACTAGAGTAAGTAAACTGACTAACTTGCCATCCTTAACTAGGGCATTTCACACACACACACACACACACACACACACACACACACACACACACACACACACACACACCCCAATTCAAAATAAATGTGGAAACCCCCTGGCCAGTGCCCCCCAGTCATCAGGTGCTAGGGAACTGCCTAGTTCCGGATCAGAGTCTGTATGTGAAAGAAAAGCAGTTTGGTTAAGTCTCAGGTGATGTCAATAAGTCATCTCTAGAAGGGAATGGCCTTAAACTGACATGGGTGAAATCATGGGGTTTCAGTGTTCTGGAGGTAAGTACAGCTTACTTGGATGTTGAAAGTGCTGGGGATACCTCAGGATAGTAGTGCTCATTTACTGCAAGGTCTTAAGGCTAACTATCCTCTTGTATATATATTCTGGTGGAGATGGTGCAAATGTATCTGCTGAAAACATGCCCACTCTTCATAAGGGGAATAGAAATTACAGTCTTCTGATCTTTCAGCAAATGCAAGTGTGCTGCTTGTTGATCTACCTATAAAATCCCAGGGAAATACTAAACCTTTCATCTGGACTCAGCTGGAAAGATAAATAAATTGACATGGTTTCCAAAATACACCGTCTACAATTTTGACACACAAAAATGCACATATATAAACATAATACATGAATAAACATCTGTGTGTTTGTGTGTGTGTATGTATGTCTGTGTAAGTTGTTGTTTTTCTTTCGGCTTTTCCCAGTTAGGAGTCATCACAGCAGAACTCTGGTCCACTAATGACTGGCAGTGGATTACGGTGCCAGCTTGACGCCCAACCTTCAACGAAGGCATGCCCATTCACGCATGTGTTTCGAATGCTACTCGACTGCAGGGAGGACATGCAGACTCCACACAGAAGGTGCTCCAGCAGAGAATCGAACGGAAGAACCTCTTGCTGTGAGGCGACAACGCTACCGCTGCACCACCGCGGCTTAGGTGTGTGTGTGTGTGTGTGTATATATATATATTATATAAACATATATAAAAAGAGAGCACAATATAAAAATTATATGTGTGCGTGTGTATTTTTGTAATAAAGGTGGAAATAACAAGCTTAGAAAGAGTTACCAAAAAAAAAGTCATGTAAACAACAGCATGGAAACAGTTACAAGAAAACAAAGCTTCCTGCAAACAACAACCTGTTAAGAAACCAGAATGGAAACTTCAACACAAACGCGGAATGGGCTGATGGGGCAAAATAAGGTTCAGCTAGTGAAGAAAAAAAACGTGGGCAATTCAACATTAGCACGCAGCCTAGCACCCTCAGGGCTCCACTTAGAGAACCGATTTCCACAATAAACTGTGTTCCTTGTAACCCATTTATTACAGTTTCTCTCTTGTACCTGTTTGTAATGTGCACTCTGACATAGCACAGCTGTCGCCGGTTTTGCTTTAAAACTCTGATGCAATTCGTGACAAACATTTCGGATTATGGAAGGGAAGGGCATGAAAATCCAGGCTGAAACTTTACTGACATAAACACGCCTTTTTTTCATTAAGTAATCTTTGAAAGCAGCAATTAAGAAAACACCACTTAAAACTCTTATGGCAAGTGTCAATTTCATATAAAGGGTAGCCACTGCTAAACTTCTTCTTCGCTGACCAACGACAACACACGAGTGACGTGGGTTGGCAGACAACAATCTCATATCAAAGCTCATCTGGCATAATTAACATTTTCAAATGACAATTACTACACAAAGTTGGCAGACACAATATTCTTGTTCACAATGGGTAGAGAAATCTGACGCTCCCACACTTACAGGTACAGTAACAATGACTGTCGATTCGGAAACGACTTGGCACCAACACTTAATGGATCATGACTGCAGGCGATAAAAGGGATGCTTCAGAAAAGTCAGAAACCGATTACAATAACACGGCACCATCCTTCTTCACTGTACCAAAGACATCACCTCTGACAACAAAAATGACAGCAGTGGCAGCCACTCCTATACACCTAGGCACGAAGAACGAGCCAATCAGAAAGTCGGAAAAACTGGTCCTTGTGTTCACTGAGGAAGACGGTTCATTACAAAAGACATGACAACGGCTGATTTAGCCGCTAGAGGGTGGCAATGAGCGACAGTGGACAAGTATCGTTGAGCCTTTCGTGCTGTAATCAAATGTACAGCAAACAGGAGAGACACCGTGAGAGTTTGACTGAAACCCTCGAGACGACTTCGGACATCCTTGGCAGCAGTACATGCTGCCCCTGGTTACGGCGACCTCCTTTAACTCTTTAATTGTTGAAAAATATTAGTGAGGCGTCCGTCACCGAGGAGAGGTGTACATAGCTCTCAACTTTCCATCTCCAAAATGAGGAGCTCTTACCTTCACAATGTGGAACAAATGGGCAAAATGTGGAACACATATTAATGGCTTACTAACAACTTCAACTAGGAAGGTCATAGGATGGTTAAATATGCTGGTTTTACTTATAAAGAAGATCCTTTAATGAATTAATATGATTAATTTCTATTTACCATGGATTTCACTTAAAAAAAATTCCTAACACTGAATGCGTGACAGACTTTCAATGTGGAACTTGGAGGAACATTAACTTTTTGAGACACCAAATGAGGTACGTTCCTCATAATGATGTACACTTGAGAAGTATGGAGGTGTAGATTTCAATTTACTGTATTTTTTTATATAGGTGTATTTATGGGTTTGTTTAAAAATACATGAAGTAAAACATGGCGGGTAAACTTTAAAGTGGAAGACATGTATATTATAAGTGAATAATCAATAAATAATAAATGGGTTAACATACTTCTCAAATGTACCTCATTAGGAGGAACGTACCTCATTTGGGGTCTTAAGTTTATGTTCCTCAAAGTTCCACATAGAAACAATGTATCATTCATTCAATATTAGGAAATCTCATCCTCTTAAAGCAAAAAATCTGGACAAAGTCTAAAATGATGGGGGGACAAATAGGGGCAGTTTTTAAATATTGCTCTTATAAACTTAAAAAGTTTATAGAATAAAAGGTTTTGCATTAGCATTAATTTTCTGAAGGCTGTGTAGTCTTAAACTCAAATGTTTAAGCAATAATCCACTCCTGGGTGTGGGTAATGCTGGATTTACCCATGGTTGGTGTGGTTTGGTCACGAGGGCGAAGCCCAAGTGGCCAAACAAAGACAACCATGGGTAAATTCAGCATTACCCACACCCCGAAGTGGGTTACTGCTATTATACAATGACATTATTTAAGAAAAAATATATACTTTTCTTAAATAATGGCATTATATAATGCCTCCTTGCTGCCCTTCCGCAGCTGTCCAGTATTCTGCGGCAGTTCTAATGTACTGCGCATGTGTATGGTAAAACAGTACATCAGAGCTGTGTGGAAGCAATGGAGAAAGGAAGATCTCTGTTGCT
Organism: Protopterus annectens; assembly: GCF_019279795.1. NCBI lineage: Eukaryota > Metazoa > Chordata > Ceratodontiformes > Protopteridae > Protopterus > Protopterus annectens. The sequence goes on from NC_056726.1 coordinate 1,560,159,189, forward strand.
TTTTTAAAGCTGTCTCACTATGTTAAAAGAGTGTAACATAGTGAGACAGCTTTAAAAAAAAGCAACGGAGAAAATAAGATCTCCGTTGCTTCTTTAAGATATCTCGCTATGTTAAACTCTTTTTAACATCGCGAGATAACGGCAATTGAGCTTTTCCGTTCTCTGTTGCTGTCCAACACACACACACAAAAAAAAAAAAAACCTTATACTAAGTCCGGGCGACCGGACCTTTTTCCATTAGTACAAGTCTGATTTACATTGGGCATGCTGACCAATCAGCGTGCACATTTTGGAATATCAATGGGGGGGGGGGGGTCGTTGTATAATTGTCATTATTTAATTACTTCAATCCTAAGCTATTTGCCAGAAAGTTACAGATTTTGGGAGGAACACACCAAAAATACGAGGCAAAATCTGGACATTTTGCGAAAATCTGCACAGTTGAGAGGTATGCATCGGATATTCATAGTAACTAGAAATGACTCATAGTAATTCATTAAAAGATCTTTTTTATAAGTAAAAGCAGCATATTTACACCATCCTATGACCTTCCTGGTTTTAAAGCTGTTAGTAAGCCGTTAGTGTGTGTTTCACATTATGAGGACTAGTGTTCCTCATTTTGCAGATGGAAGGTTGAGAGCTGTGGGGTTAAATTAATAAATATTGTAATTTAAGATAGTGAATATGACTTCAGGAACTCGTGAAATCTGCCTACAGTGTGAAATACTCAAGGACATTGAGGTGGACAGCCTCAAAAGAATAACTATCATCACACACTCAGAAGCCACACATTTCATTTAGAAAACAGAGACTGGGGAGTTCAACACTGGCAAGTTGAACTCAACCATATGGAGCCCCGTCCAATCTGCACTTAAAGAGGTGTAGGTAAGCCATCTGCAGTAGCGGAGATGGAAGGAAAACAAGACTTAAATGATGGGAGAAGATGCTTGATCCGGGCTATATTAGTTAGAAGGTATCAATAAGGCATGATAATAGGAGATACTTACTTAGTCTGTCAGTGTAAAGCCATCATCATTAACTATTAGATCTCTCACTTTGGAAAAAAATTAAAGCTATCACTTTTTTAAATAAAACTAGCATTCAAGCATACACAGAGTACACAGGCTTGCCATGTATTGCCATGACAACTATGGTCGATGTACTGATTTATGTATACAACAGTGAATGTAACAGACTGTCTGTAAGAGGAAGAGAACTAATGAGATGCATATAATCCTGTGGGAAGGGAAGGTTGCTGTTGTCTTTCGGCTTTTCCCAGTTAGGAGTCGCCACAGCAGAACTCCGGTCCGCTAATGATTGGCAGTAGATTTTGACGAACGCCGAGGTGCCAGCTCGACGTTCAACCTTCAACGAAGGCACGCCCATTTATGCATGTCTTTCGAACGCCCACCAAACCATGGGGAGGACATGCAGACTCCACACAGAAGGCACTCCCCGCACTCCAGATAAGAATCGAACGGGAGAACCTCTTGCTGTGAGGCAACAACGCTACCGCTGCACCACCGCGGACGTTGTGGGAAGGGAAGGTACAATGTCATATGTTCATCACAGCAGTGATATTAAGGCCCTTTCCTTCAGTGAGTGCACCTAGGGACAACGAATACATGGAAAAGAACAAAGTGAAACCCGAGGAACTGTGCAGTCCACATGATAGGAAGGTGAGAAATACATGGAAAACAGGAAAGTGAAACCCTGAGGAGCTGTGCAGTCCACAGGACAGGAAGGTGAGAAATTATCTCCAGAGACTACCTGCTGAGACCAGGCTAAGAGGCAAGGGGTAAATCTGTCTGGGGCAATGACAGTAAGCATTTAAGTGCTTCAAAAGGATCCCATGGTCCTTCACCGAGGAAATCCAAAACAGAATCACATCATTGTTCCACAGGTGTCAGGTCATTCATGAATTTAGTAAGGGCTGTCCCAGTGTAGGGCTGCATATGAAGTCCAGACTGAAGATGCAGAATATAATATGCTTTTATGAACGAATCAAGTTATGTAAACCATTTTCTCTGTAGCCATACTATTGAATGCCAGGTTAGAAATTGCATCGTACCCATCAAGACAGTTAGAAACTATGGAAGATTTCTTAAGAACTGGAATCACCACTGTTTTCTTTAGTATATATATATATATATATATATATATATATATATATATATATATATATATATATATATATATACACACATATATATATATATATATATATATATATATATATATTAATGTAATCAAACCAACTATATTCCTGCTTTTATGTATATATTCTGTGTGTATATATTAGTATATATTACTGTATTCACTATGTGTCACACTGTTTCTACTTCTGTACCAGTTATTGTTTAATTGTATTCTGTACCTATGTTCTTACCAGAGTTTTTCTTCCCGGGCCTCCACTGAAAATGAGCTCTTTTAGGCCCAGTGGACTTTCCCGTTAAACAAATGTAATAAATAAATAAAATAAATCAATTCTTATATGTGGAATTCACTAGCCTTCAGACTCAGGTCAGAGTACTTTCTGGTGCTCTCTAAAAACAGCTTTAAAAACAGCTTTAAAACCTTTTATTTTACAAAGTGTTTTTGTTATGGCTACTAATTGTGATTTTATTTTTAAAGCTTTATTTTATTCAATTATTTTAGTTAGTTTTATGCATGCTTTATTGTGTTTATGTTATGTATTAAATGTTAGGATGATAAAAATGCAATATTTTTGGAATTTTTTTTATTTTGTGTTTTTTTATATTATATTATTTTAGTTGCTAAGATATTAGGTTTAAAACTTGATAAATTGATTTTATTTTTATTTAACTTAGTCTAGGCAATCAATAACTGATTGTATTGTATTAAATAGGTCAGAAATGTAATTATATTGCACTAGTTATATATTCAGTGTTGTATAATATCACTTTGAACTACAACAGATTCATTGATGCTTGTGCTACTGAAAACATCTTGAATCAGTGGAGCCGTGTCAGCTGGTAAATTGTTACAACTTTCATAGCAGCGTATCTGACACAGAAAAGTGTCAAGGGCTGCCTACAGTGAGTGGATGTGGTTGCTTTTAACCAACTAAAAAAGCCATACTCATGAAGCTAACATAAAACTCCCTTAATATCCAACTGTACGTTATTCAAGTGGAGTTTATCACCATGCTGCCTGCGAGTAAGTGTGCAAGGACAAGACATGACAGGGAAAGTTATGCAGCTATACTGTAATTTTATGCCATTCTTTACATTGTTGTTTTAATATGACAAACAATGCTTCCATGCATATTATTTACTGCATTTGCAAAGGTTGCATAATTCAAAGAATTGGGAAAGATGAGTTTCTGTTTTAGAAGAGTTTCCCTTTTGCCTGAGTTTGTGTGATCTTAGGGATAGTATATATAAAGTTGGTGAGGGTCAGACTCCCTATATCAGGATACAGGAAGAAGCATCTGTTTGTAAAATGATTACTTTTTAACATTTAAATCAGTAGTCAGTTATTTCTCAATATAAATGTTTGATTTACAGTGTTTTACATCTCGGCTAAGGGGAAGTAATATTCCACTTTAGATCCAAAAACTCCAAGGAAAGGGTGCCACAGAACCAAGAACCAGTAAAACCACAACAGGCACTCAAAGAGGCAGGAGGTAATAATAAAACACGAGCCTGTAGGTGTAAGCAGCAGCAGGTTTAATTGCATAAACGCCACACAATACAAAGCGTTTTCGTCCACCAGACTTCTTCAGATGTACAATCAATGAATGAAGGCTGTGCCTGCTTATATACCCCTCCCAATTTAATTAATAGTTTATTAATTAAATTGGGAGGGGTATATAAGCAGGCACAGCCTTCATTCATTCATTCATTTTACATCTGAAGAAGTCTGGTGGACGAAAACACTTTGTATTGTGTGGCGTTTATGCGATTAAACCTGCTGCTGCTTACACCTACAGGCTCGTGTTTTATTATTACCTCCTGCCTCTTTGGGTGCCTGTTGTGATTCCACTTTAGATGTCTTTGCAGCAAAACTCACACTGGTTAAACATGTGAAAGGTAAATTAGTTAATTTTCTTTACCTCATTATCTGTTACAGTGTCTAACATTAATGAATTATAACTAAGTTTTAAATTGTATTACAGTGCCATATTTCACTGTCTGTGCTTCTTTATAAAAAATATGACTTCAACGGAAAAACTCGAGGTTATTATGCTAACAGGGAGTGCCTTGAGGCAGTGATACTGCCATTATAACCATGAACCTAACTATTATTTCTTATGTATGAGATATATGTGGATATGCAGAGGGATAATGGCTATCACCAAATTGTGTCATGTAGGCTTTATCATTTCATAAAGGCACTACATAGAAAATTATGATCAGTCCTAACTAGCTTATTACTGTGTTCTTTACATGTTTATCAATAAATTTACCTCAGGAGGAGAGCAAAGCAAAATTCAAGAGGGTGAATTTTGACAGCTGTGTCAAGCACATATAACAAATGAGTTATAATTGGAGACCTGTTCATAATTCTTTGGTCTTGCTGTTCCAATGTACTACTAGTTAGCAGGAAAAAAGTTTAGGTGCTTGTAGTATATTAGTGCTGCCCCATAGTTAGTGGCCAGATAAAAGGTGTTAGACACTTTACTCTGACACACTGTTTTTTTTTTTTTTGGGGGGGGGGGGTGACTGAAAAGTGTATCATAGCTTTTAAAGCTGTAAAATGCTGTGAATGATGATCTATGCTGGCTGCTGCTAATGCTGTCTCATGTGACTAGAACTTTGCAGCATTGAAAGGAGTTTTAAGTCATGGTCTGCATTTTATGAAACAAATGTAATTAACAAACCTTTGGAGAAGGGCATAGCCTCATTGCCATATACAATATCACATTTTATAGCTTTTGATGCAAAAGGTTGCTATTTTTAGTATTTATTTTGTTGCTATTTTTAGTATTTATTTTGTTAATAAGGATGGCTCCTGAAATGTTTCTAAAAACTCCTGGCATGACATCATACAGGGCTGGACACTGAATGCTTCACTATCTAAATTTACGTACAGGCTAATTTATTTTTGTGGTAATTGTAGCAATATGAGAGTGTTATGCTCTAGAAAGACAAGTAATCCACACATGTAATGATGTAGTAGTGAAATTGCAATATAAGGAAGTATTTGCTAAGTAATTTGTTTTGATTACCCAACATGTTTTGATAATATATGAAAATCATGCTTATTACCTGCTAGGACATTGTATTAGGTGTAGTCATAGTGAAAACCTGTGTCAACAGTAAATCTAAAATAACAAAGGACATACTATAATCTTCATTGTTTCTCAAAACCATATGCAGTGTTAACATCAGGATTATAACTAGAAATAAAATTAGATATAAAACAAAGATGCATGGAGAGTGCAGGCAGATATTTTAACAAAACCTTTTTAAGCACTTTTTGCTCCTACATAAAACAGGTTCTTAATATAGTTATCTTTTTTTGCTGAATTGATAGTGAAATTTTAGGACTCTGTGTACTGCATCATAATTTAACACATCTGGTTCTCAAGGATGTATACTTATTTTTTGTTAAATGCCAGAGACTAAAACATTCCACATAAAATATATTCTGAACACAAGAAATTATTTCTAACAAGCAAATGTTTACAATTGTCTTAGTTACATCATTAATTTTCACAGCCAAAATTATTCACGTGCAAGTATACTTGAATAAAAATGTACTGAAAGTGTGAATTTTCAAATTATTTCATTCCCATGTGTAATATTCTGTTATGGCACCCTTCATCAAGCCACTTTTAGCTGAATTTTAATAGTGTCATGTTTTGTGAGCAAAAGCCTAAGCTTAGTTTTAATTTGGCTACACGCAAATGACATATACTCAAGACTTTGACATACAAAGAACTGACCTACAGACTACTAACTGTAGTAGGACATCATTTGTAATGCTGTACACTAAATTAAAGAAACCAAAATGTTTAATTTCAGTACAGTTAAACCATAAAACAAAGACAATTAATGTATCAGAAACACATATATAGTGAGGGGGAGTTCAAGATGGCCGCCAGATAGGAAGCATATACTTCTGCCTGCTCTCAAATCAGAAATCAATCTAACCAAATCACTGTAGCTACTTTATAAATAAATCAAAAAAAAAATTCTAAAACATCATAAAAGAACTCCGAATATCACTTATCTGCTCTTCTTTTTCGAGAACAAGGAACGGTTTTGATCCAATAGTCTTAAAAATACAGTGGCACAGTGGTGATCCTGGATACATGTGCTTGGGCCTGTCAGTCTGAAAATAAGCTACCTAAACAAATAAACAAAAAAGAAAAATCCAATCAAAATGGAATCTCAGACTACTAAGACTAGACTTTCCCTCTTTAGCTCTCCGGAAAGGAATCTTCTTCCAAATGGCAAAAAACAAACAAATTACATCCTGAAGCCAACAAGCAAACTCAAAAAGTTAAGACTGACCAACCATTCACACTAGAAGACTTCAAGGAAGCCCTGCTCCCTCTTCAATCAGAAATACAGGCACTTTCTGTTAAGCTGACATCTTTTGGTAATAATCTGGAACGCATGATGGCAAGAATGGAGCAAAATGAAGCTAAAACCTTAAACAATGAAATAAAGATGCAAGACCTACAACACGCAGCTACAGAAAGAGACATCACCATTACAGAAATGAAACAGAAAATTATCGACCTAGAGGCAAGAGCTAGACGTAATAACATATTAACCAGAGGCATTCCTGAGAAATATGAACAATCGCAGCTTTCTGGAATTGCAAAAGAAATCATTGACATTGTGCTAGACAACAAAGACTTGTCTAAAATGGTAACAATCGAGAGAATACACAGGGCACTAAGGAAAGCTCAAACTCCTGAAATTCCTAGACAAGTCTATGTCAGGATATTAAATTCCGAGCATGCACAATCTATAATTGTTAATGCCAAAAAGAAGAAAAATATCTCCTGGAATGGCTATAAAATCACAATAGCAGAAGACCTGCCTCTTCCAATAAAACAGTCAAGACAAGCTCTATCTCCTTTCTGTAGCTACCTACTAAACAAAAACATTAAATTTCAAATGAAATATCCGGCGACTCTCTGCTTTCAACACAAAAATGCCAGTTACTCTGTTAAATCTGTCCAAGAAGCTAAATCATCATTTTTGAATGCGTTTAAAGAGGTTCCTCCAAATATAGCTTAAAGGTAACCTTACTAGACTAACTTTGGACCATAGACAATTACTTGCTATACATTACCAATGCTCTAACTGAAAGTAGTTGAGACAGAGACCAGCACAAGGAGAAACTGCACTTATCGTCTTAGAATTCCATTATTGGGCCTATACTACAAATAAACACTAAACCTACACTCTCTGACCTTGCAAACCACGCACAGGTCATGACGCTGCATTGGATTCTTAAAAAAAAAAAAAAAAAAGGAGGGAGAAAGGTGAGGAAAGGAGAAAAAAAAACAGCTTTAGGCGTAATTTGAAGTGTAGGAACCCACCAGATGCGCAGTAGCAAGCCCCTCCCAAACCCTGTCTACGGCCATATTGCGTAGTATGCCCACGGCTTCTAACTTGCAGATTGCCGCGCAAATGGTAAAATGACTTGAACTCAATGAAAGAATTAGTTTTGCAAACACCGCGCTCAAAGAATGAACGGGACAAGGGCAGACATGGTGCCCAGTTACTTAGACGAATATATGTGGAGATGTAAGTACAGACACGACTTTGACAGTTTGTTTCAAAACTTTTTTGTCATCGCTGAAGCAGTTGATGAAGGGTCTGACAAGGAAAACTGACTCCCTTGACTCCCTTGAGTGCTTTACTGTCTCAAATGCTCATCTATTTACTTATTCCTTCACACACACACACACACACACACACACACACACACACACACACACACACACACACACACACACACACACAAAAAAAAAAAAAAAAAAACAAACACTCTCCCAATCCTGGCTCTGCACGTTTCTCTCCTGGCAAATCAAATCCTCCTCCGTCTCTTCTACTATTATTACCTGAAGCTTTCCTTTACAGAATATTAATCTTCTACCCTTTTGTCTTCTCCTATTCAAATGTACTTTCCTGAACACTATGTACGACTTTGATTATACTTTTTTTCTCTGTCTCTGTATAATATTGATATCCTACAACCTATCTTCAAAGTATATTTCCTCAAATTGTAAATTTAGTTGTATATATGTTTGTTTTTTGCTGCCTGAACTATATTGAATTAACATTTTAATTTTGTAATTTTAATCTGTAAGGAGCTTTTCTCCCAGGGCCTCCACTGAAAATGGTACTTGTACCTAGTCTGCCCTTCACAGTAAACAAAAAAAGTAAAAATCACCAGTTCAAAAATAGTGACTTAACCCAGCTCAAAGAAATCACAATTTGAATTACAGTCTTAACAACATGTGAAAATGCATAAAATGTGTGTGCATCAGTTCTACGACCTTTACTAGTAAAAGCTTTCTTGAAATGGTTCGGCTTCAGCAACAGCTACAGTCTAGTACATTCCACAACTCTTTCCCCAATAATCCCTAATTTCCAGTTAGATTTCAGAAAACTAATTCCATATCTACAGCTACTGGGAAGCTTATGCACATTTCGCATTCCAGCAACTATGAGACACTAATGCTGCCTTCTCCATCAAGTTGACCAAACCATGATGGCTGCATCTTAACCATTTCCAATAAACAAACCCAAATTTTCCATACATACTTACAATCTATTTTTTTACTTTTTATAAATCAAATTAAAACAGTGCAGAGCCTGTGAAAAATGTCATGCGCCATTTCTTAAAAGTCTTCATCATCTTATACAATGCTACCTTACTATACAGTTCAATTAAAATTTGAATCTTCTCCCTATCCCTTCTGCCAATGCATTCCTTCATTCTATAAACATTTTTACCTTGGCATTCCTTACTTCAAAGTCCCCTGGCACAGACTGTTCCCTTGACTTCTGCAATCCTGCCCCCATTAAATGTTCCTTAAATCACTTAATTGCTCAAAACAAAATACCTCCAACTTATCTCCAACATTCAGTATGGCATCTTCATTACATATTGAGTACATGGCTGCACAGTGTTCTGTTTTGCATAGTTTTACATTTCTAAATTAACATCCTCATATTTTACTAAACAGCTTTAAACAACTATTTAAAATTGTGAAGAAAAAAGTATTTTTATTCCAAAGAACAAAAGCAATACAAATAGACCAGTTATCGTCGTAGTCATCACCATCACAAAGCAACAAAACATACACCCAAACTAAGACACAATGTCTCTAATCTTAAATCAAATGTTTTATCTTTATGCCAACTTAGTTAGAAAATTATCACAAAACAAGCACAGTAACACAAGAACAGCGCGTATGGGAAGACAATTCCCACCTACATAACATCATAGATAGAAAAAAAAACATACGCAAGGCGTTTTATTTAAGGGAGAGGATGAGAATAGAAAAGTAGAGAATGACAAAATCGGACCCAAAGGTAATCCAGAAATCGTCCTTGGAACTTGCGTAACGTAACACAAACTACACATTATAAATAGGATATGCTGGAGGGATAGATTTGTCACCCAGAGACTCCCTATGCTGTTGAATAAAATCCCGGTCCATGTGAGGCAGAGCACCTCGCTGGCTCTGTTCAAGAGAAATCTTGACCTGTGGATGGGAGATCGTAGGTTTACCCCGGGAATCATCTCTGTCACTGCTGGACAGAGGCACAATAAACTAATGGGCACAGTATTTTTTAACTTAAGGGGTGGCGTAAGCCACAAAACTTTGGGCTAGGCTTATAAATGTCTTAGTGCAGATAGCTTAGTATAAACCTATGAACCTATCCCTAAAATAAGATATGGAACTGCAGATATGTCAACATAACATCAACCTAAATAGCAAAGCAAGAGAAGAAATTTACAAAACATCGCATACCTGGCAAGACTGAGGAGAACTGATGTGTATTCCCTTTCTCTGTCCCTGACACAATATCGTGCAACTGAGCCAGCTACCTGAATTTTGAATTTATAAGGACTACAAGTTCCCGGAAAGTAAAATCCAATATTTTTCTCAGAATTTTATTAAACGGAAATGCGCAAAGTACGCACTCCATGATGTGAAGATGAGGCACTACGCATCTAAGGTCAAAGGGCGGAGCCTCCACACAAACACCGAAGGGTTGACAGTCTCACGCAAACAAGCATGGTAGACACTACCGATACCTTATACATCGCCCGTAAAGTCAAAGAGCTCCTTTCAGATGCAACCGCTCAACTCAAATATACCCCGACCAACTTTAATTTCATGGAAACACACATACAAACTGAAATAAGTATCTACTTTGTTTCTGAACATTTTCATTTTCACATATCAGAGACTGTACTAAACAATCTGTGCTGATGTGAAATCACAGCATACTATAAAAGGGACCATTGTTTATTTGTGCACAGTGCTTTGTTTCAGAGTATTATTGCAATCTATTTTCATGCTGCTCTCAGCCCCTATTCTTAGGTTACAGAGCTCACTTCTGCTCTATAAATCTGATTATTACAGCATCAAGAATTTACAGCTTGCAGTCTCATTCAGATCTTATGAGACAAGGGTTTTAAACTTTAATATATCTTCAGTAGTTTATCTTATTTATATTTCTTACTGATAAGCACAGACTTGCACTTTACCAGTTTTTATAATGTCATGTAAAATGTATAAACTAGTCTCAGTTGCTTTACAGAGGTACGTATCAATGGACTATAACAGCTTTAAAACAAATCCCTCTTTATGCACGTAGGGACATTCACATAATTTGTTCAGCCACAAGGTGTCTCAGAGACGAAAAACAAGGCAACACTCAGTCACACTGTCCCTTGCTCCACTGTGCTGTCATGTCACACACTGGTTCATAAATCTGTTTCAGGTCCTTAGGCATGACAGCTGAGGGTTTACTATCAAAATAAAGAAAGCAGTCACGACAAATATTCACGTCCCTGAACCGGAACCGCAAATACTGACTGCTCAGAATGCTTATTTTGTCAGAAGGAAAAAAGTCGACATTCAAACACGTAATGGACCACTTACCGTCCAGAAAAAAATACACACATATTTACTGTTTTGCAGGGGGCCAGCCCGCCTGCACCCCCACCCCCTGCTAATTATATACTCTAACTACAAGATCACACTGTAGTGTAATCAAATTCAAAACACTGTGCTCAAAACTTCGAACACAAGCTACTTGTCAACATTTTGGAATCGACAGGATTTGCGTTCGCAGTTTTTATTTTTGCACCCTTACCTTCGACCTTCTGACAACAGGTAAGGTGTGTTTCTTTACGCCAATTGTAAACCACAGCTGAGGTTGGGTCATTGCCGTAATGTGGTGATGATAGACTGTAGTGAGATGCATAAGTTCCCTTTGGTGGGAATTCAGCAGCTTTACTATGTAGGGCAGTGACGTGTTGTTCTGGTAGCAACAACCAACTTTGTACTACAGAAACAAAGGTGGGTTTTTCTACCATTAGTTCACAAGAGATTTTTCTTCTTAAAAGCACTGATACCACTGTTCAAATTTATTAGATGAGCAGCACATTAAAAGGCAAGAGAGAATGGCTCATTTGCAATTACTCACCATGTGTAGGTACATAGTTAAAAATCCCCAAAGCAAACTTGCATTTTTACCCCCCTCCCTCCATTCCAGAGTAGCAATTCCTAATTAGTCCTAGTTACGACATTGCTGTTTTACTGATAGGCAGACATTCACATGCAACATTAGCAGATGAAGCATCGACACATTTGCAATGCAGTGCATATATCGATGTTTCACATACATCATAGGTTCGTACTAGGCTATCTGCCCTATGCCATTTATAAGCCTAGCCAGAGTGTGTTTGGCTTTCGCCACCCATTTTAAATTAATTTTGCTTTGCCTTTTTTCGAGGTTAGTATACTGTGCCTCTGTCTAACAGTGACACAGAAGTGATACCCAGGGTAAACCTACAATCTCCCATCCACTCATCAAGATTCCTCTTGAAGAGAGTCAATGAGGGACTCTGCCTAACCTGGACTGGGATTTTATTCCAGAGTGAAGGGAGCCTCTGGGTTATGAATCTGTCCCCTCCAGCATGTCCTATTTATTTCAGTGCTGAGGTTCAAGTATCTCGAGCACGTAGCTCGATGGGATTTGGATTTTCTGAGGTGCAGCATGTCCACTAATTCCGGGTTGGACATGGCTTTATATGTCAGGCACAGATCGCCTCTGAGCAGGCGGTATGCCACTGAGTAGAGCTGGAGTTTCTTTAACCGGGGCAGCATATGGCATCTGTTTGAGCCCTTTGATCCTCTTGGTGAGGTACTTTTGGTGTCTTTCCAGTTGCTGCAGGTGTCTGTTAAGGTACATCCCAAAAGGGGCATTGTACTCAATTATGGGCCTGATGAGGGATGAGTAAAGAGGCACGATGACCTCCCCTGATCTAGATGTGAATCCCTTCATGATTAGGTGGGCTATATAAAATGTTTTTCTAACCACTTTGGCCACGTGGTTGTCAAATGAGAGATTGCTATCAACCTGGGTCCCCAGGTCCCTAATTACTTCTTCCGTACTTAATGGATTACCACCTATGTGGTAATTTGTGGGCACTTTGTTTCTGCCAAAGGGGATGACTATACACTTTTTGGTGTTTAGCTTGAGGCCATGGCTCTGGCACCAGTTGTCTGTTTCTATGAGGTCCTTTTGTAGGATGCTTGTGTCGGCTGGAGAATCGATTATGGCACCCAGTTTGCAGTCATCTGCAAACTTGGTCAGCCACAGTCCTTCCGTGTTGGCCTGTACCTCCGAGAAATATATACCGAACAAGAGAGGTCCCAGGACTGAGCCTTGTGGGACGCCACTTGTAACTGGTTTGGAGTCTGACATGGTTCCAGCAATTCTAACCATGTGGGTTCTGTCCTTGAGCCAGTTTGCAACCCATCTAGTGACATAGGGGTTTATATTTAAGCTGGTGAGCTTTTCTATAATGCCCGAGTGGGGTATTGTATCGAAGGCTTTTGTGAGGTCCAGGTTCATAGGTTCATACTAGGCTATCTGCCCAAGGGCATTTATAAGCCTAGCCCAGAGTTTTTGTGGCTTTCGCCACCCCTTTAGTTTGAAGAAAACTATGCCCATTATTTTGCTGTGCCTCGGTCAAGCAGAGACACTGAGGTGAGGTAGGCTGTGTGGACCACCTTCCCCTCGTTAATGGCCTTGGTGACTGTTTCAAAGAAATCGACCAGGTTTAAGAGGCAGGATCTGCCCTTAAAGCTGAACTAGGTAGGATCCAGTGTCTGTAGGTCCTCAATATCTTTATTTATGAGGTCCATGATGATCCTTTCCATAGCTTAGCAGACCAAGCTAGTCAGGCGTATGGGGCAATAGTTTCCAGGATCCGTTGAGGCACCACCTTTGTGGAGAGGGACCACTGTTGCTGTACGCCACTCTTTGGGTACATATCCTGTAGTAAGTCTGAGATTGAACAGTAGTTTTATGTTTGGGTTTAGTTTTCTTGGAGTTCATGTAGGACGCAGCCCGGGACATCATCTGGTCCCATTGATGCTGTGTTTTTTGCTTTGGAGAGGGCAGCTCTTACCTGAGCATCTGAGATGTCAGGGGGCAGCACTCTGCTGGGATAGATATTTGCCCTTTTGGTGGGGAAGGGGGGGAGAAGTTTGCGCTGACGCTGTCAGCTAGGATGTTGGCAATGTCTGTGGGTTAGGTGTATTTTTTGTCATTTTGGACTAATTCTGAGCATATCTGGGAATTCCCACCCAGGTTCCTAACATAACTAAAGAAAGCCTTGTGATTATCCTTAGTGTCCTGTGCAGTTTTTCTCTCGAAGCTGGCCTTAGACAATTTTATGAGTGCCCGTAGTTTTTTGCTAATACTGATCAGAGATGCCTTCCCTTTTGGGGATTTTGCTCTATCATGTAGTAGCTTCCTCCTTCTATTGTATAGTTTGTTTATGGCTGGGGTCCACCAGACAGGACGCCTGCCTTTGGAGGATTGGGTTTTGGTTTTATTTAGGATTGCATGATCCATGCATTCCTGAAGATGTTCATAGAATGCGTTTATAAAGGATTCTGCGGTCTGGGCCGTATTTTCCACAGGCCCGGGGGCTTTGAAGGATTCCACCTCGGGTTTGAGGAGTGTGAAATTTGCTTTAGAGAAGTTTTTCACTGTGGTTTTCTGGGCAGGGTCGGGGGTCGGGATGTGAATATCCAGTGAGATTAGTTTATGGTCTGATCTTACCAGTGAGGGATACACTTCTGGTCTAGAGTCCCCATGTTGGTGATGATCAGGTCCAGTATGCTTTCCCCTCTTGTGGAAGCGGTAACAAGTTGTTCCATAGCATTTGAGTTTATAAATTCTAGGAACCTTTGGGCTAGGGTGTTGGAGCTAGAGTAATGCTCCCAGTCTATGTTTGGGTAGTTGAAGTCGCTCAATATAATGGTGTTTGGAGAGACCTTCATATTTTCCAGTGTTCTCAGGAAGGCTGAGTGGGGTTCCTGGGTTTGGGAGGGTGGTCTGTAGCAGGCTATAAACTAGAAGGCAGTTTTACCCACTGTTAGTTGCACATGGATAGTCTCTGATGCTTCGTGCTGTGCCACCAACCTGGAGGTGTGGGTATCTTTGACGTATATTGATACTCCCCCTCCTTTTGTGGTTCGGTCCAAGTTTTGGGGCCGAAAAACATGGTATGAGGTATAACCTGGTAGTGCTGGGGTGCTCTCGGGAGCCTTGAACCAGGTTTCTGTTACTGCACAGATATCGATGTTCTCCATGCTAAGGAGAGTTTCGAGTGCGTGCATCTTGAGGTTTAGACTTCTGGCATTGAGTAGCATTACTCTTAGTTTCTTATCCCTTGTAATACTTATGGAGGTGTGTTTGTCTTTTGAGCCTTGCCTAAAAAAGGCACTATGGGGGTGGCAAGAGCCTTTGCCAATATCCAAAAGCCCAGGGGAGACAGGTGCAAGCCGTCCCTAGTGAAGCATCGTGGCTTGTCGAGCATGTCACCCCAGGCTGACAGGCATTGGATCCCCTTTGAATGACACCAATACTTAAGCCAATCATTGAAATTGATCATCTTGTCTTCATATTGTGGCATCATTCTTGGACATTGATGTCATGTCACAACTACATCTGTCACCAAACACATGAAAATATTCCATGGGCCTACAGTCCTCTTAGTTGACATGTTTTCTTACTTAAGATTGAAAACTTGTTCTTACAACATAATGTATATTCTGCCACACTTCCACTCTTCCTATTTGGTCCCTTTTCCTTTGTACCCACAGTTATTTCCATACTGATGTGTAGATTGCTATTTTTTTGCCCCACGATCCTAAAGGACAGACTGACGCATTATTTTGGCATAACTGGTATCATCCTGGAATAACTTGCCTAATTAAAGATACTCAAAGTGGCGGTGGGGTTTAATTATTTTTCTCCCCACTCTCTGAAATGTGAATGCCACACATTTCAGTTGTAGATCCTTTACTGTTTGCCACGAGCAAGCTTCTGCTAGGGGATGTTATTTAAAGGAAAGGCTTAAAATATCATTGACATTCTAATGGCATTCAGTTAGGTCTGATACAGATTCTTGAAGTAAAGAGGGACACAAGTAAACTAGATGTAGGCTAGAAAATCACCCATAACTGGAAGGTCAAGAACTGGCTTAAGCACAGTATCTCTGCACAGAGAAGTAGCTAGGATGAGCTGAAAGCAACAGCTGCCCCGAGCACAAGGCATTACGTAGCACAATCAGCAAATGTTAATGGTCGTATTACCAAGCGTGAATCTCTGCGGTGCAAATACAGTATCAATATTCGGATACAAATGCTAATTCTGTACACATATATGCTTATGACTGAAGTGCTTTATGTGTGGTACTTTAAATTATAGCAAGCAGTTTGCTACAGTTTCAGAACAGAATTTTTTTTTTTTTTTTTTTGAGAGATGAGAGACGCCAGGTCAAGAAACTGCAATGGGTGCAAGATAACCTAGCTATGGCTCCACCAACAAGATGGTTTCCATAGTTATATATTCCTCTCTGAAGTACTTTGCTTGACTACTGCCCCTCACATCATTTATAATGTTGACAAGCTGTCATTTATATCAAAGGTGTGGAATTTAGTGATGACTGTTGATTACTATTTAACCATTAAGAACCAGATGTCTGCTTTTCTCAAGTCCTCCAGTATTCTTCTGAAATGTATAGCATTTATTTTGCACACAACCATACTGTCACTATACATAACTTGACCTCACTACAGTGTTGGCAAGTATTAGGAGATACGCAGCAGATCTCCTCATTAAAACATTAGCAACATAAGTCTATACTGGTGGTGTGGCCACTAAGGTTCGAATGTTTCTGACTGCTCATGGCTATTTCCACAGAAAAGCAGAAAATGGCAAAATGATGCAGCTCACCACACTGCCATATCAGTAGCCACAAAGCGTACTGCACAACCACCATACAAAGTGTTATGCGTTACTGAGTATGTACTTCGATATTAATATTGAACAGAAAACATCACTCCCACATGAGCAAAATCAAAACCAATAAACAAAAAGCACTCGTGTTTTTTGCAGGGGGGAACTCCCCCTGCATCCCCTACACACCCTGTTAATTATATACACCAACTCTGAAATCCCACAACACAGGAGAAAGCAAATTCTCACTCCCCACTGTTCCATGATCTCCCGGAAAATACTGCAAGCAAAAATGATCAAATGAGCATTTGATCACTACTTCCAGCACAATAAACACTCAATATCATGAACATTTGACAATATGGATCTTTAGAAAAGGGTAGCAGCAAATTACACAATAAAAAGTTGGAATTGTGGGAACAATGCATGCAGAGGAGGAACGAGGTTTAATGAAGGCAGGATTTGAATGAGCTATGTAATGTTTGACTGAATGACTGGATAAATTATAAATTATGTATGTTTGTTTGCAAATAAATATATTTCAATATAGGTTTGTTTTCATTTATATAAATATACAATTTCCTATGTCATAAAGGATAATTTAATAAAGATGTTTGTTTAAAAAAAGCTTACAAATGTCTGCAACTTGGTCAACACCAGTGGCCATTAACTTTAGGTTCAACTTCTGAAAAGTAGATGCCAAATGCAGTGGCCCCAGCACCAAGCCATGAGGGATTCTGCTGGTGACTGGCCTTTTTAGTTAGGCAGAGGCCCCTATCCTGACTTCCTGTGTCCTATCTGTAAGCTAGTTGGTTTTCTAGTGGGTTACATAGGGGTTTAACTCCTACTTTCATGAGATTAATCAACAATACTCGAATGAGGAATAGCTCTGAATGCCTTGGCCACGTCAAGACAGGCAGTGTATATAGTTGTTGCCCTCGTCCACAGCTTTTGTAACTTTCTGGAAGAATTCCAACAGGCAAGATCTGCCCTTGACAAATCCCAACTGTCCAGTGTCCGCAGATTTCCTGTGTCTATTTACAACATCCATGATAATTCTTTTCATAGCCTTACATATGGGGATTTGTCACACTTCCAGGTCTGCAATTACCCGGATCAGTAGACAGCACACCTTTGTGCAGAGGGATAAATGCTGCATTCCTCCATTCATTAGGCAGAAATCCAGTTTGGAGGTGAAGGTTAAACAAAGACCCTAAAAGAGACAGACAGATCTGTTTCATACTATTCAGGAGGCACTAACAGGGCCCACAGATGTACTATCTTTTGCTCAGGAGAGTGCATTTGGAACTTGTTTGCTAGGGGAGTGCTGGTCAAGGATATAATTTGAGAGGTGTCAGGAGGGGCAGCAGGGTGAAATGGAGCTAAATTTGTCAGTAAGTTCACTATAGCTTGTGGAGGAGTACAGGCGATAACAGTTTACAATTAAAAAACAATTCCACCTTAGTCCACACTGCCTTACCAGCTTGTTTAATTAAGACTTCCAATGCTGGAGATAACAGACAAAATGTTTATTCCATCAAGAAGACCGATAAAATAAGAAGTAAAAGACTATAAATACACACCAATCCAATCTCCCAAATGCAGTAGTCAAAGTGGTAAGCACTTTTGTCCATGTAAATCCTGGACTTTATCAAACCTAGTGCTGTCTTGGTCTTCTTGATGGAATAAACATTCTGTCTGTAATCTCCAACATTGGAAGTCTTAAACAAGTTGGTGAGGCAGTGTGGACTAAAGTGAAAATGTTTTTTACTGTGTTTGTTTTGTTCCACTGTGCTTTTTACTAGCTACTGTTGGGAGTGTAGTCCTTGCCTGCACTTCTTGTCTTGGTTTAAAACCAACACGGCAGTTCTTTGCTGTACCTCTAATATGGATAACATTAATGAACCTGATCTATCAGCGGGGATGTCTAATGTGACTGGAATCTTAAAAAGACTTGGCACCGAATGGTGGGGAAGGGAACTTAACTGTTCTTGATCAAACTGATGTCAATGCAATAACATCTTAGTCAACTCTTGAGACTTCAGAATACTTGCAGCATGGCTCATCACGGCTCACAGGTCCAACCTCCTTCTTTGGTGAGCAGCAAGACTTTGCAACCAGTCAGCCCCATGTTACCATCTACATCAGGATCGAATGGTATACCTTGTGGTCAGGGTATGGGGAAATCAGCAGAGACACTAGCTTTCAGAGATGGCTCAGTAAGGATTTATCTTTCAGTGGCAATGAACGACTGGCTAAACCAAAGGACTTGAACAATAAGTTACAAGAATTTGAGATAAAAATGGGAAAGGTACATGGCCTACAGATTGTGTAGTCTTACACATTCATTAAGATACACATTGTCAGAGTTTCAAAAGGGCTGAGAACTTCCCTAATGGGATTTCTGTAGGTCAGCCAGAACTTGAATTATTAGCCATGTTCGATCATCATGGCATGGAACTGTTGCAGTTCATCATTAGAATTAATACCTCAAAAACTAATGTATTGTTTGATGATATTAATGTACTTACTGATGAGATGCAGTCTGATGTGAATTTTATTAGACATGAGGCTGAGTATGATTATGTGTTTGACAAAATTGAAGAACAGGCCAGGGAGAATGTTGTTAGTAAGCAAAGGAAACTTAAAAGGGCCGAAATGGAATATAAACAAAAAATGGCCTACCCACTACCTAAAAGTTATTTCGATTCCCCCCACCAGTGTGGGAAGGGTGGGGGTCATGGATACAGGAACAGATTCAGTAGGCTTTGAGGGTGGGGACGGGGTTAATGATGTGGCAATGCAACAATTTAACAAGGAAGAAGTTTTTGAACAAAGTTATCCACCTCTAAGGAGGTCCAAAAGGATCTTTAATAGGAACCAAAACAAACAAATCACAATTATTTAGGACAGCAGGGCACGCCGAAAGGGCAGAGACCAAGAGGTCAGAGGAATTATTGGAAGAACAACAGGGGGAACAGATATTGAAGTCAGTTGATGGCAATGAACCCATCATTACTTCCTTTGGAGGGAAGATGTTGAGCTATCTGGGTTTCAACATTTTCAAATACACAGACCAGATTACAACCAAGACCCATGTTTCCCTTTTTAAGAGGGGAACGAAATTTGTTCCTAATAGGAACTTTGATATCTCTAAGGTTTTAATCTAATTTAAATTGTACCTTAGGAAATGGAATTTTAACCTACTTTTTAAGGACACTACCATTACTAGTAGGCAAGGACTTTAAGAAGAAAAGTTTGTGTTACCCCCCCCCACACTACATCCTACCCTGTCTAGTTTTGAGAATGTTTACAACAGGGAGATTTATCAGGCCTATAACTCCCAGAAAGAAAGATATTACAACTTAGACAGGGAGGAAGAAGGGTTATTAAGAATTCTGAGGTCATCTGATAATTTGAGAATCATGAAACCCGATTTGGGGGGGGGATTGTTATCATAGATAAGTATTACTATGTCAATGACATATCGAATATGCTGAACGATACTGATCAGTACAAAGCGGTCTTAATCAGATTCACGTTGCCCACAGGCAGATACAACGTTTCTTGGAGGATAGTCGAAAGCTTTACCATTTTTTGATTAATGAACATCCATACATCCCTATGGTCTTTGGTATTCCCAAAGTGTATAAAAATGTGGAGCATCCTCCATACAGATGGATTGTGGCCGCCCACAATAGTTCCATTTATTCCCTGGGTATTTTTGTTGACAAACTTCTGAACAGCACTATACGCCCCTTCCTCATGTCCTAATTGATTCAGGGGATATTTTTTTTTAACTAAGATTAAACAGGAATATTGTGGTACAACAGGTTTTGCCACTATTGCTGTTGTGGACTTGTTTAATTCTATACCCAATGACTTAGGACTGGAACTTTTCCATGAGGCCGTTTGTGATCATACTACCTTGGATGGAGAAGGCTTATCCATTTCATTGTGGAAGTAATGGAAGTTATTTTAAAAAAAACTACTTAACCTTTAAGGACGAGTACTTTAGACAACAGAAAGGAGTGGCTATGGGGTCAAGTAGTACCCCCATTTTTGCCGACTTAGTCATGGTATCCTGGAATAAGAAGTTAGTTTTCAATTCTGGGTTTGAGATGGAATGGATAGTACACCTCCGGTACCTGGATGATACATTTGTTCTATGGAAAGGGGCTGAGTCAGTGGTGAACAGCTTTTTTGATTGCATCAATCAGGTGTGCCCCTATTTCAGGTTCACTCATCATTTTTCTAAAGACAGTATTGATTACTTGGACATTACGATTTCTAAAAAAATAGTTTTGGAGCAGTTTACGTCCAAACTATTTCGCAAGCCTACATACTCCAAAATTTTTCTTGCTTTTGATAGTAAACATCCTTTTTACACAAAGAAAAATTTGGTGAGAGGACAGATGATTAGAGGCGCTAGAATGTGTTCAACCCTGACTGATTACAAAGCTGAATTAGGTAACCTGACAGATGTTTTGGACAGGGGTTACCCCATGGACTTGGTTCAGACTCTAGCCAGGGAGGTTTTGGAAGAATTAGGGGGGGTTTACACCCCTATTGGGTAGTGCAAAGTCTATAAAGGAGTTCAAACAAACAGGATGGCAATTTTTCCAATGCCATGGTCACACATTTCGGCCCCTTGGGACAGACCGTACAGAAAATTTTATCCAAAAACTGGGTTATTTTGGAAGGTAACAGTGAGGTGTTCAGTGTTGTGGGGTATCACCTTTTTTTGTACACAAAGTAGGGCCCAGTATTAAATACTATTTGGAACACCCCTTATCCCAGGATGATCGAGATAAAGGGACCAGGAAATGTGGATCATGTAGATACTGCTCATTTATTTCAGAGGAAACATCTTTGATGGTAGGTGAATTTAGGACTAGGGTACGTTTAGTTCATGGCAACTGTGGTAGTAAAGAATTGGTTTACTTGTGCGTTTGTCAAGGATGCCAAGGGTTTTATGTTGGCAAAACAGAGGGCATTACGTGAGCGTATTTACAAACATCTATACGCCATTGAAAATAAAAACATGAACTCCCTTTTTAAACATAATATGACATGTCCTGGGCAGGTTAAGTTTAAGTTTGGGATTTTAGAAATTGTTGCCAAGGATCCCTGGGGAGGGGACTGGGGTAACAGGATTTGTACCAGTGAAGTTAAATGGCAACTGAGGTGGGGAGCTACTTATTCACCAGGTTTAAATGAACATGTTTCCCTGGTACCAGTTTTGAAAGAGGCAGCCTCAAACTTATGTAAAAAGTGTTAATATCTGATATGACAGTTCACTGGCCAGTGTTTTATTCATCTACTTTTTACGGGTGTAATGCAACACATTGTTTTAAACCATTTTTTATTTTCAGTTATTTTTTATATGTAATTTAGGGGTTAAAAAGTTTTTCAACTTTGAGTGATTACCAATTAAGTTAATTGACTGAGTTAATGAGCAAAGGTATTTCAGCAGTCACAATGGTGAAGCACTAGGTTTGATAAAGTCCAGGATTTACGTGGACAAAAGCGCTTACCACGTTGACTACTGCATTTGGGAGATTTGATTATTGTGTATTTACTGGCTTTTACTTCTTATTTTATTGGTCTTCTTGATGGACTAAACATTTTGTCTGTTATCTCCAGCATTGGAAGTCTTAAACAAGTTGGTGAGGCAGTGTGAACTAAGGTGGAATTGTTTTTTACTGTGTTTTTTCCACTGGAGCGCTCAATTGTGCTTTTTACAGTTTACAATTAGTTCAGGACACTATTGTGTATAACCTTTGAGGCTGCATATGTAGCTGAAGAAGGTTTTACGGTTTTCCTTTGCCTACAAGGCTCTTTGCCTCAAATTTTAGTGGATTTGATAAGTCTTCCATGTTGCTTTTTTAGTAAATCAACATATACACAAAAATATTTATATCCATGACATTGCAAAATTGATTTTTACTTTCACTGCAAGTTAGGCTGGATGGCTCACAGCCCAAGCCATGATGCTCAGGATTTTGCATCTAATGCAATACTTACACATAAAGTGAATTCAAAGGTAGTGATACACACAGACTATCTTTGGGATTTCAGGTGCATCTACCTACGCAGTATAACTTCATCAGATACTTCCTTGTTCAACTATCACTACATGAAATAGGGACACTTTGATCAATGCGTGTGAGAAGAAAAGGAGTATTGAATAAAAGCCATGCCAATATGAACACAGTAAACGTTAGTTAAGACTGCATCCAGAAGCTAGTACTGAACTCTGAATCCTGGAAAAGAGAAGAACCAATACTGAAAACAAGCACCACCACATTCAGACAGTGAATGAAGAAAAGAAGCAAGTAACGCAACTCACTCCTCCCACAATTTTAATTTATTTTTTTACTACAGGATATATAAAACTAACAGATTTAATGCAAAAACTAAGAACCAAGTATGCAGCCAAGTGTTTTAAATGTGTACCAAGATTAGGAAATCAAAATTAAGTTCTACATCCTCTCTTTAATCAGCAGAGAAGATTATGTATTTTAATGTCGTCTGCAAATTTAAAAAGGGTTGAAGCTACAGTACCTAAAAGCCAAAAAGAGAACGGAGTTCAGAGAGAAGGTGCCACACAAGCAAAGTGCTAAATCAAGAGATGTACCACCATCATTTTGACACGGCCTGTACCAGGCAATACCAGCTAGTAGAACAAAGCAAGCTGCTTAAAGTATGTGAACATAGCAACCTGCAATAACTGAGCAGGAAGTGGAGAGAAACTAGGGCACTGGAAGAGTGCCAAGAGGTCCAACAGGATATGCAGAGGAAGAACAGATTATTGAAGTGTGGGCAGAGAGATCCTGGCTGCCAAAAAAAGCTGGAAAGACAGACTTGTGCATTACTAGCTGCCATGCTGGGAACTAGAAAATAACTAAACGGAAGGCAGTCTAAGTGGTTAAACCAACAAACAAAACCTGTTTACAGAATACAATAAAGACCAAGGAACAAACAAACCAAGGGCAAACAAACATAAACAGTAACAAATAACTACACAACCGTGGTTTGCATAAATTTATAGGTTCATAAATAGGTACTAGGCTATTGGCCCTAGGGCCTACATAAGCCTAGCCAAAAAGGTACCCTGGCTTTCTCCACCCAAGAAAATTAACTTCCTGTGCCCCTGTCGAGCAGAGCCACAGATGTGATCCCTGGCGTGAATTTCCCATCTCCCATCCAATCATCAAGATTCTTCTTGAAAAGTGGTAATGAGGCGCTTTGTTTGATATAGAAAGGTAGTTTGTTCTTGAAAAATTAATTTTCAAATTATTTTTGAGGAGAAAAAAATAAAGAATGAACAAGGATTAGTAAAAAAGAAGCATTTATAATCCGCCAATACATCAACAAATTAGAATTTTTGAGGCCTTGGTGGAGAAAGAGATAAGAAAGCAATATGACAATATTAAATACAAGAAAAACCTGGATGTAGAAGAAATTAAGGTACTGGAAGAAATGAGGAACGATGCCAGTATTAGGGTACTGAAACCAGACAAGGGGAGGGGGAATGGTTACAATGAATAGTTTTACGTATGAAGGAAAAATGAACAACATTTTAAAGGATTCAAACAAATACGAAACAGTGTCTATGAATGAAATAAATATCGCATACTGTAGAACTGATATGGTATTAGAGGAATTATTAATGGAAGGATCAGTAGACCGTAATACTTTTTTATATTTGAAGGTGGAAAAACCAAGAGTAGCAACTATTTTTGGCATTCCCAAAACCCACAAAAATGGTGAAGACCCACCCTTCAGACCAATTGTATCAGCAGACAGTGCTAAAACTCTACCCCTGGCAAAATACATTGATAGTAAATTGAAAACATTATGGACGAAAAGGGTTAACTTTTTAAAAGATTCATGGTATTTCCTTAGCTGTTTAACCCAGGAAAAGTATAAGAAAGAGTTAACTTTCCTAACAATAGACATAGTAGACTTTTTTTTCTTGCATTCCCCACCAAGAGGGTCTAAATTTGCTAGAAGAAATGGTATACAAAGACAATTATTTGTCTTTAGATGAAAAAGTTGTGGTTATTCAGCTCATGGAACTAGTCTTGAAATATAATTTTGTCTATTCAATGGGTAGCGATGGGGGCAGCATGTGCCCCCACATACGCCAATTTAGTATTAGCCAAATGGGAAGAAAAATGGGTACTAAAATCAATGTACAAGAAAAATTGGATTTTATATAAACGGTTTTTGGACAATATTGTAATATTATGGGTGTCTGCTGAAAAAGAAGTGGCGAATTTTATAAAATACTTAAATCATGTCATATTAAAGTGTATTTTACTGAACATTCCTTGGACTTCATTGTTCCTTTATCCATCCAGGGCTGTTGGATTTCTTGGTTTTGAAGTACCACAGGGTATAGTCTTATATATATATATATATATATATATATATATATATATATATATATATAATTTTTTTTTTTTTGTGATGAAGTGTGCCACGTAGAAGGATTTCCTGACTGCTGTGGCGATGTGATTATCAAAAGAAGAGACTACTGTCCACCTGTGTCCACTTTCAGTGTTAAGTAGACTACCACCTATATGGTAGTTCATTATTAGGATGTCCACATAGTTAGGAGTTTTGATTATGGCTCCTAGTTTGCAGTCATCTGCAAACATAGTTAGCCAAAGACCTTCTGTGTTAGCCTGTACTTCTGAGAAGTAAATACCAAACAGGAGAGGACCCAGGACTGAACCCTGTGGTACTCGACTTGTCACTGGTCTGAAGTCGGATATGGAGTCTGCTACTTTCACAGTGTGGGTTCTGTCAGTGAGCCAGTTGGCAACCCATCTTGTGACATAGGGATTTATATCTAGTTTAGTGAGTTTATCTATAATTCCAGAGTGGGGAAAGGAGTCGAAAGCCTTGGCAAGATCTAGATAGGCTGTGTGAACCACCTTGCCCTCATCTACGCCTTTGGTGACCACTTCAAACAAGTCTATCAAGTTTAGGAGACATGATATGCCTTTTACAAACCCGAACTGGGTGGGGTCCAGAGTTTGGACATTATCAATGTCATTGTTTATAAATTTCATGATACATTCCACAGCCTTGCAGACCAGGTTCGTCAGGCTAATGGGGCAGTAGTTCCCAGGGTCCGTGGTGGCTCCCTCTTTGTGGAGAGGGATAACCATCACAGTGGCCCATTCAATAGGCACAAAACCTGAGGTGAGGCTATGATTGAACATGGTACTTAGGTGGGGTGCCATTTCTTTCTGTAGATCGTGTAGAACACAGCCTGGGATGTTGTCAGGTCCTATGGACACTGTGTTCTTGGCTTTGGAGAGTGTGGTTTTTACTCATGCAGCTGTGATTACAGGAACTTTGTATTCTTCCTGTATAGAGATAGGCCCTTTAGTGGGCGAGGTGCATCCAACTAAACATGCTTAAAAAAGATCACTGAAATCACCCACAAAGCAGAGGTTTATAACCCTTTCAAACAAATTTTACTCAAGAGCCAAAAATGAAGAAAGGCCAACAGTCCAGTAGTTCCTAAGATGCAGAGCAACAATCTTATAGTTTACAATGGGACCATAAGCGGACATGTGCCCTAAAATTCTACACTCACACCAACATACAACCAAAAGTTAGCACTGCTGCATTACAGTGCCTAGTTCTCTGGTTAAATTCTCTATTATAGTGCCTTTCCTGGGGAATCTGCACGCACTCACCAGGCCCATAAGGATTTTCAGCAGGTAATCCAATCGTCTCCCATACTTCAAAATGTGTTCTGTACATGAACAAGCACTTGTCCATATTGCCCTGTATGCATGCCGTGTGTGAGTGTGTACACAAGTTTAGGTTCGTGTCCTAAGCACTTTCCAAAGAACTAAGCTCAAACACAATGACATAAATGACCAATAAACAAGAGATGCAGCACAAACTGAAACTCTAGTTTACACACACACACACACACACACACACACACACACACACACACACACACACACACACACACACACACACACAGTTCCTCAAACACAGATACTAAAATTCATTACTGCAAATCAAACCACAGTTCACTTTAGTGAACTTGAAAGTTCAAGTTAAACTTGAAATGTGACAAAAAAACACAGACATATTGCCAAATCACTAAACGTAGAAGTTATGGTTAAACTCATCTCTCATTTGCAAAATGGTTGGGGGTATAAAAAAAGAAATCTAGAAAACCAAACTGAAACTCAGATGAGTCTATTCCAACAAGTTCCTACTCCTGTATAAAAGTGCTGCAGCAGCCATGCAATGCGACAGATACCCGGATGTCTAAATTAAGCATTTAGAATGACAGTAGCTCAACAAGCAGCACTCTTGCCTTTGATGAAGATCACAAGGCTGTGGGTTTCATTGCTATGCCAACTACATGGATTAATCCATTACTGACACTTCAGTGCAGCATGGCGGAGGTTGTATTTTGTGTGTCATCGTTCACATGAAATGCTAAAACATTTGTCTACTTTAAAAGACCAATAGCCTTTCAACACCCCCCACAAAAAAAAAAAAAAAAAAAAAAACTTTTTACCATGTCTCACCCGTACAAAGCAAACATTCTAAATAATGAAAATCGCCACTCTTTGAACCCAATCCATTCTAGAATGCACCACATCCTACTACAGGCCCAAACCGCCGCCATTACAGAAGATCTTTATATTAACACTTAGTAGCACCCACCATCCCCTTTTATTCTGCTGTACCTCACATTCATCCCATTCCCTTTTACTAGTCCCTTATCAATGGACAAAAAGGCATCCGTTACAGAAGACAAGGTCACTATCAATAACATCCATCAGTCAAAATGATGTAAAAATAAATAAATAAAAGGGGTGAAAAGTCCGAGTCGGCAACAAGGGAACAACAGGCTTGAGACCGCACCCCTGTCTGATACCATATCCTACAAAGTAGGTTCCCACTCTTTTATACAAGAAAAGAATCAGCCTGCAAGCAAGACTACAAACACTGGGCACGTCATTCAAAAACAGCCAAACTAAAGACAGAGCATTTCCGTAACAATCTTAACATAACCAGTCTGTCCGTAGTTAAATACAACACTGGCACTGAGATTTTAAATATACAAATTCCTCAAAAAGCTTTTCACTTTTGCAGCATACCTAACCAGGCATCGAGTAACCAGTACTGATATTGGATTGGAACATGAAGCAACTTAATCATGGTATACATTAATCAGTGGCATGTTTTCACAACTTCTTGTTGACATATTAATTTTGGGAATAAGACAGCATATATTACAGTTCTTCAAACAGCAGCAGCAGCCTCTGCAAGCGTTTCTACATAAGAAGCACAAAAAATGCTTCCTTTTGATCACCACCACCACCTATTCCTTCTTCTAAACACAAGCCAAATGACAATTGAGAAAATAAAAGAATCAAGCCCAGAACTGCAATACTTCAAGTTCCAACAAGTGACTGCTGTGAGAGCAGGGGCCTTGCCACAAATACTGAAAATAAAAATGAAACGGTACAGTATCTAGGTATGGGCTCTAAATATAAGCCTGTAGCCATTCAGCAAATGTTCATTTCCTCAAACCATCCCACTCAGGACAACCCATTCCTGCGTCTTTGAGTTTTCTAGTAACACACTACAATAGCTAACCTTTTCCCCTAAAGGTTACAGCAAAAAATGTGTTGTACGAACAGCTCCCAGGGCATAGGAAAGAACATAAGAAAACTAACAGCCTCTAAAATTTCTTCCCTTACTCCAGCCATTAACTTGGACTAAAGCAAAGCCCCATTAACAGCTTGAAAGTCGAGAACTGCAACAAAATCTAGAACCGTGACTGGACTTTCAACATGGCTGCACACTGAGTAACAGCGTAAATCTGGCTCTCCCAGTCTGAAAACAAACTTAGCAGAGAAGGCCAGTGGACCTAGACTTCTGGGAAAATTTCAGTAACTGGCTACTAAATGCACTGTCTGGATGCCCGGAAAAAGGAAATATAAAGGACCTGGATGAAAATCATTAACAGAAGATGAGAGAAAATCAGACTGGGAGGAGGACTGCAGTTGTTCAGCAGGAAGCAGTGCATGTTCCTGACATGACTTCCAGTAACCTAGAGAGAAGGATTAAGCAGCTCCACAAAGACCTGAGGTGAGTGTCTATGGCCACAGCTGGAGGAAGAGTTTTTTTTTTTTCTCTTTCCCCTTGAAAATATATAAATTCTTATTCTCTACTAAACTATGTATTTAAATAATTAAGCAAATCTCAAGATATAATTTTCTGAAACAGTATGCACTAAATTATAAACATAGAACAGTTGTCTGCACCCAACTGCTTTACAAATATTAGTGAAACTTCAGAATTAAATATTCAGATATCTTGCTGGAGCACAGACAGAAATACAGGGATTTCACCTATAGCTTCAAATGACTCAAGATCAATTAGAGGCCAGAATATAAATTTGAGTAGTCAACACCTAGCTGGCCAATCCTCGTCGGAAGGGAAGGCGGATGGCTGTCATTGCCTGGTTTTTTGTCTGTGGACTAGGGGACACCATCACACAACATCATAAAATCCTAGATGTCAGTAGATCTTTGTACTATATCAACAGGAATATACATGTATGTTCTAGTGTCACTATGAGAAGAACCCAAATGATTCTGACCTCATATCCTGAAGCAGCAGCTGATAAAGCCTCTGGGCCAATACACAACCAGTGGCCCTCTAAAATGTGTCGGGGAGAGATTAAAAAAAATGATCACTTAATAAGATTTCTTTCTTCCTAAGAAAAGGATGACCTACCGAGTAATCGAGTGTGTTAAAGGTATTAATTCATATAATAGGGGTCATTATTAAAATAGGGAGTGTCTTAAAAGAACTGGGCTGTATAAATCTTGATAAGTAATCCTGATATCATAATTTGGTAACACACTTAGCAGGCAATGATTTACTTTGATGTACGTACAATAATGAATACAATCTGAAATCAGCGGAAGGGGAAAATTGTCTTAGATATCAGAGGAATATGTAATATTGCGTTATGTACTTTTCAGAGATATCATGCTGTGACCTTACTCTATAGCACTGTTAAAAGTTATTATAGAACAACATCAAAAAGCTGTGCCTATGTTTTGTGTTATCACCTGAAGAAACATGACTTTACTGTGTGTTATCGGAGGTCTAACAGTCGCAAATCACATGCCGTCTTTTTTGTAATGCATTCTATGGCAATTATATCGAAGGTCATTAAAAGCTAAGTCTAAACTAAGAGAAATGACATAAAATATATGCAGACTACTAAAGGATTGCTACATCTTAAATATAGATTCCAACTCTTAACTATGAGAGGTAAAACCTCCATGGAACATAATTTAAAGTATTAAAAACATAAATTTAAACCCTTAAGCTATCTAACCAGGGAACTGGTCTAAGTAACATACTTTGACTAAAATCTAAAATCTTTTTCAACTAATAATTAAAAATGCTATACCATTAATCAGTAATTACAAGCTTATGCAGGCAGGAAGTCATTATAATGCTAGTTATCTGATGGATCTTAGAATAACAAGAGAGTGTTGTATTATAGTTTGTTGTGTACATAGTTTTATAGTGCCTCTTACAGATAATAGAAGATTGTGGATATGCACGGGGGGAGGTCTGCAAGGGGTGGGTTGTCACTCATTAATCCTAAAAATGTCGATAACACTTCAATGTAACTTACATATCATATACTCAAAATATTATCATCCTTATAGAAAGACTAAATTACACTTTAACCACTACACCAGCATTCAAATTGCACAGACAGTAAAGACATAATGATACTACCGGAATCATGGAATGTTAAAGGTCTCCAAAATAATAAAAAAAAGAAGTTAATTATGCACTTAATTTATAAATCAGAAGCTGAAATAACGCTTATACAGGAAGCACACGTGACCACAGCTCAATGGGAGAAGGAAGCAAATAAGAAATAGGCAAAATCGATTATAGCTGCCGGAAATGATACTGCGTCTAAAGGGGTAGCAATAGTAGTTAAAAATTCTTTCAAAGGGACTATAAAAGCAAATGACAGCGATCCAAATGGCAGGTGGTGCTACTTAGTATGTTCCCTTCCACCTTTCAACAGAAATATTCTTATCCTAAATGTGTATGGTCCATGTATGTACCAAACCGCTTTTCTTTATGATATATACTCAATTTTAGAAAAATTCCCAAACCATTTGTATTTATTAGGAGGGGATTGGAATATGATTAGCAGACCTGAACTTGACAGAATGAACAAAGAGAATAAACAACCAGTGGACTTAACAAATCTTATAAACAAACTAATGGAAGATTTTAATATATTTGACCCCTTTGAATTGTTCAGACAGGACTCTGGAATCAGTAAATACACATTTTTTTCAACATCCCATAAATCATGGTCCAGAATAGATTTTTTTTTTTAATTTCAACCAATTTCAAAAAATTTGAAATAAAATACAGTATGGATCCTAGAACCCTGTCTGATCATACAAAAATCAACCTAAAAATAAATGAGACTAAGCCAAACACAAAGGAGAAATATGCAGTTAACTGGACCCTGAATCATAACCTTTTAAAAAATAGGGAATTCACCAAGAAGTGACTGAGCTACTTGACCAGACCTGTAGTAACTTAGAAATAACAAATATCCCATTTGATATACAGTGGGCAGCTGCTAAGGCAACACTCAGAGGAATATTAATACAAAAAGCATCAATACTTAAACAAACCAAATCCCAGATTGATAATCTAGAACTTGAAATACAAATGCAACAAAAACAATCTCCGGATCTTGAGAAACAGGCCATTTCTATACAAAAACAACTGCAAGAAACACAAATGAATCACCTCTCTCTTATTGAACTTAGGCTATTACATAGATATGCCGAATGGGCCCAAACTCCTTCAAAGGTCCTAGCCAGAATAATCAATATAACCCCCCCGTTCCAAAATAAAAGAAATTAAATATAATAATAAAATTTATAGCTCGGATGAGGATATTATAAAAACCTTTGAAAAAATATATCGAGAGATATATGGTTCACATCCTCAAGAAGATCAAATAGCTTCCAGTATGTTTTTAGATGAACTACACTTCCCGCAAATCAATGATACCCAAGTTAAGCTTCTTAAACAACCAATAACTACTGAAGAAATATCTTTAGCCATCAAGAAAATGAAATTAGGGAAATCTCCAGGCCCAGATGGCTATACATCAGAATTTTATAAAGCTTTTGAAAAGTTTTTAGTCCCAATTTTATTAAAAGTGTATAATTACATAATAAAATATGGGATTACAGATCTATACATAAATAACTCTAAAACGATTTTCATTTCAAAACCTAACACATCTGGCCATAACCCTAACGACTATCGTCCAATTACATTAATTAACCTAGATATAAAAATACTAGCAACAGTAGTGGCACAAAGAATGGCCAAAATACTACCCTCTATTATATTGTCTGAGCAGTTAGGTTTTATGAAAGACAGGCAAGTCTGGGATAATACGTTAACAATAGAAGCAATAACAAATATGACAGCTAAAGACATCTCCCCTAAATACACACTATCCGTTGATGCACAAAAGGCTTTCGATCGAGTTAATTTAAATTTCCTGTTCAAGGTTTTAAAGTGTTTTGCTTTTCCCGAAGAACTTATAGATATGATTAGAGTCTTATACAATAAGGCCACTACCACACTTCATATAAATAAAAAGAACTCACATCCTATACACATACGCAGTGGTACTAGACAAGGTTGCCCACTTTCCCCATATCTTTTCAATCTTTACTTAGAAGTCCTCCTTCTGAAGTTAAGTCAAAAAACATTTAACCACACTATCTATATCTCAAGGGCTCAACTTAAATACACGGCATTTGCTGATGATCTCAACATTTATTTTCAACATCCCTCCACTGACCTTGTTAAAATTTTAAACTCGGTTGACAAATTCTCGGCAATTTCAAACTATGTATGCCATGAATCCCAATAAATCCAAAATATTCCCGTTAAACCCTCTTAGCCATAAGGAAATTTTCTTCCCAGAGTCAAAGATCAAAATAGAATACTCTCTCAAATACTTAGGTGTTACCTTTATTCACCCGCATAAAGAAATTATAAAAGAAAACCTTTACATGGTTTGGTCAAAAATCACAAAAGATATAGATAGATGGAAAAAACTAAACCTTTCTTTTTTATCCAAGACATCAGTCATAAAAATGAATATTCTTCCCAAAATATTGTACCATTTTCAAGCAGTTAGCCAAAATGTCCCAAATAAATTCTTTTCCAAATTGAAAAACAACACTGGGTAAGTTTATATGGCATCCGAAGAGTGTTAGAATTAGTTATAAAAAACTAACATTACCTAAAGAAAGGGGCGGCCTGAGTCTTCCTGACTTTCAGACGTATTATCATATTATTAGAGCTAACCATATTATGCGCATAACCCAATTTGAACCTTCTGATAGTTCCTGGAACCCCCTTTGGGTAAAAATCTGTTACCAGAATATAAATACCTTTAACATTAACCCAAAAGCTATTCCCTTTCTTAGCAACAAAACCCTAAGGAATTTCAAATTACACCCTGTAAAAATTAATAATGTACTATGTTTTCAAAAGCTGGTCGCTTCCTTAAACATAAGGAATTCCTTAATTATGGCACAACCAATACATATGAACCCTGAAATCAAACTAAATAACAAAATGCTAAACCTAGGAAACTATCCAAATATTAAAAACTGTATAGTATGGGACTTCTATCAATTAAAAGATCAACCCCTAAGTCACATTGTTAATGTCTTGGCATTAAATAAAAAATATCGAACAATCATTAACCAAGTAATTTACTTAATAACCTTAAAAACATCAGGAATAAACGTAACTCTACAAGAATTTCAATTTTATCAACAATTCACATCCCACTTACTACAAAAAAACGAGATGCTCTCAAATACTTATAGATTAATCAGACAAACTAAATACCAAAAAGAAATCCTATACTCAAACTATTGGACAACCCAAAATGTAAAATTAACTAATGAACAAAAATTGGCGGCAATACAAATAACTACAAAACTTACTCCTTTTAAAAAGTTAATTTATACCCAAATCATGATAAATAACAATGCCTACCATACACCAATCTTCCTGAATAAAATAGACACTAATTTCTCACCATTCTGTCCCACGTGTACTAACACAATAGCTGACATTCTACATATCTTTTGGTCCTGTAAAAACGTTCACAAGCTTTGGTGCTCTTTAAGAGTGAAATTGGAGAAATCAGGCTATATGAAGTCTACCCTCTCATGGGAAATGTCAGTACCGAACATTTTCCCTAATATATATACGTCAGAATCCAAACATATTATAGTAACATTAAGCGCACTACTTAAATACTACATAGCTCTCAACTGGCTTGATAGATCCAAAACTTCCTGGCCAGAATTCAAAAATCTGGCTATTAAATATGTTTTGGCTGGCAAATTAAAAACTGTCAGTCAAAAGAAACTAACCTATTTCAAGAATTACTGGGGAAAGCTCATAGAAATTCTATCCTAGATCAGCACTAAAATCAAAGTATGTTGCCCTATTGCACTGCCCACATATTGTCAACCCTTCTTCCAATTCTTTGGAGATCTTTCATTGTATTTTCTATGAATGCTATCTCAATTGCATTAAGTATACCGAATTCCACTAGTACCTACATACAACCTTAAACTCTACCAAAATACCCTTCAAGAGTGACAACCACATGTAAATAATGTAAATATTGTAAATAGTTCCCCTTGTTAGATTTGGAAAGGCACAATAGATGAATTAAGAGTATTTATAAATGAAATGGAAACAACAACAGAGTTCCTAAGATTTACTTTAGAATACTCATATAATAAAATAGATTTCCTTGATGTTACCCTAACCAAGAAGAAGGGAGTAAAATCTCTACTTCATTATATAGGAAGGCTTGCTGGAAGAATGCGATTTTACACCATACCAGCATGCATCTGAGGTTTGTTTTCTCTAACATAGTTAAAGGACAATTTACCAGGGTGATGAGACTATGTGAGGATACATCATATATGCAGATTGAGTTAGACAGAATGTACAAGTTATTCTTGGATAGGGGCTATAATAGCAATATGCTGGAGCAAAATAGAAATTGGTTGCTTGAGAAGGGTAAATCTCGCTATAGAACATTGAACGTTTATCATGACAAGTCTAACAATATGGGTTTTGACTCTAGAGTGACTTTTATCACCAGATATACTAATGATAACAATATGATAGTAAATGTAATTAAAAAAAATTGGCATGTTTTAACTATGGATTCTAAAATAAGCAAAATAGTCGGATCCACACCCAGCTTCAGTTACAAGAACAGTAAAAACTTGAATAGGATTCTTTGCAAAGACCATTACTTTAATTCACATGAAATGATTAAAAATAAGTTAGGTACCTATACTTGTAACAGATGCAAGATGTGCAGATTTATTACCAACATTCAGACTTTTACTCATCCCAACATGAATTATAGTTTTGAGCCAAGATTTTATGCCAACTGCAACAGCACGAACCTGATATATTTGGCTACCTGTACGTCATGTACAGCTTTTTATGTTGGGTTAACTTCTAGGAAATTAAAAGAAAGAATTTATGGTCATATATATGACATAAGGAAGAGTAACCATAAGAATGCATTGTCCAAACATATAACAGAATTTTCTGACCACCAGTTCAGATTTAGAGTATTACAACTTGTCAAACAGAATAAGAGAGGGGGCAACAACAAGAACTTTTTAGAAACTACTGAACTTTCATGGATTTTTAGGTTAAAGGCCCATATAGAACCTGGCCTTAACCAAGCAATCAATATCAAACCCATCCTTGACGCAAGATTATGAGGCTGTAGTTATACATTATTTATAATTATTTAAAATAATTCTTTCAGCAAGTGCATTTTGATCAAGACATTTTATATGTTACATTTTATATTTTATACTTCATTTTTATATATATATTTTTACACTTTATATTACATATTTTAACATTACACCCTTGCCTTTAGATTATTAAAGTAACAAGGTTATATTATATATTATACAGGAGAAAAATTGTTAGCAATGTCACACAATTAAAATTCTTGTTTTTTTGTTTCTGATGATATACATTTAAAGACCATAGGAATTTCTGTTGAATTTTGTTGTTTTGTTGCCGTCAGCAAGATTTATTTATTTATTTATGTTTTTCTCACATGAGAGTCGATATAGAATCAACACAGAATTAATTAATATAGAATTCATTTAAACATTCCAGCATTTTCAGGATCTTGTTGATAAATATTTAACTTAGCCATTTTATATTCTAACCTACCATCATTATTTTATTTTATTTTATGTTATTGAGATTTATGAGAAGTATTCTGTACATCACAGATCAAATGTTATATTGTAATGTCTATTTAGATGTACATAATATATATAATGAATACTTAAAAGAAAAGCTGAATTATTGAGCGATTGTGACTCGCTTAGTTTTTAGACAGATTTGAATTAATTAATTGTTCAATTATGCACTCAATTAGTTTTAATGAGATGCTATATAAAGAAGGGTTTTGAACCTGTAATTCATCAAATCTGAAGAAGCGTATGTGATATGCGAAAACGCTTATGTTATTTCGAATAAAGTTCTTTTTAGATTGATTCCTGATTCATGGTGGTCGTTTTTCCAGCTGTTTTTACCTTTTACCTTGTTAGATTTAGGGAGACAATTAAAATACTTCTATATATTAGATAACAATGGTCAATGGTAAACAATTATGTAAATAACTAGTTATTAATCTCTTATTGTTACTCTTATTTCACTTGTTATTACACGACATGCTTTGCCATTGAATGAAGTTTTGTTAGAAAGGGGAAGAGGTACTTTTCTCTTTACTTAAATTTAGTTAAATGCTATATCAATAAGGATAAACTCACAGAAAATTGTGAAATACAGCATAATATGTGTTATCTGACCTTATGTAAATCCATTGTTATTTATTTCTACTATGTATTAACTGTTCTTTTTTTTTTATTATTGTCTTGGAATATACAACTGTGGAAAACGAAATAAAAAGCAGTTTCAAAAAAGAAAAAGAAACACATATATAGTCTAAGGACAACAAAGACTACCTTCTACAAAGAAATGTGTAATTGTGTGGATACACTATATTAGCTACCTCATACAGTCAGTCAAAATACTGTATGAACATAGCTAGAACAGTATAGCAGCAATGAATGTTATTTTCAAACACTCTAACCATTATATCTACTTATTTTTGGTTATATTTTGATAAGACAGAGCACAAAATCAGTTACTGTCAGTCCCAGGTTATGCATTAAACCACATAATGCCAACCTTCAACATTCCAAACATTCCAGCCACTGATTAAAAAAAAAGAATTGTTAGCTGC
Organism: Protopterus annectens; assembly: GCF_019279795.1. Taxonomy (NCBI): domain Eukaryota; kingdom Metazoa; phylum Chordata; order Ceratodontiformes; family Protopteridae; genus Protopterus; species Protopterus annectens. The sequence continues at coordinate 1,560,196,173 of NC_056726.1, forward strand.
CTTTTTGTTTTACTGCAACACTTCCCTGAGGGTTCATGGTTTGCAAGACATAATGGCTGTTCAAGACCATTAACTGTTATAATCTCAAGAATATTATCCAAGTGTTTTTTTGTGATGGAGTAACCATTATTCTTTGTGTTATGTATATTTCAGAGGCAATCAGTTTTGTCCGAAGTGCTTACAATTAAAAATGTATGCATGCCAATGTCATTCCTGGACAACTAGTTTTCCCTTTATTTGCTTTGTTCTTCTTCAAGGCAAGTGTGCCCTAACCTTAAAGCTGGAAAACTACATTTCCTTGATACTAGGGTAGGTTGTCACTCTGTATATACGTGTGTGTGTGTGTGTGTGTGTGTATATGCATGGGTCCTTGTCACAAGCTTGAATTCTTGCAAGATCAAAACTTCAAAGACTGAGATGGAAACATTGAAATCCCAGAAGCTTGAATGGCATAGAATTCATTGTGTGGGATTGTGTTGTAGTGGAGATTGGTGTTTTGCTCCTTTTCCACTGAACTGCAGTCTTAGAGTTTGTGTATATAATTAGCAGGAGGTGTTGGGGGGGGAGGGGTGCAGGGTGACAATTGCCCCCCCCCCAAGTTTTGGGCTTGTCATAGGAGCCCATATGTGTGTGTGTGTGTGTGTGTGTGTGTGTGTGTGTGTGTGTGTGTGTGTGTGTGTGTGTGTGTGTATATATATATATATATATATATATATATATATATATATAAAATGTGTGTGTGTGTGTCTGTATTATCTATTGATTATTTATTTATTTTACACTTTCTTGATTAGACCCACTAAGTCAATGGCCTGTTTTTCAGGGGAGACCCAAGGTGGTATTCATACTGACTGGGAGAAATAATTTATATGTATTTGTTGCTTTAGCTAATAAGTAGAAAAATGAGGCTATAGGTTCATAGGTTGGTACTAGGCTATCGGCCCTAGGGTCTATACAAGCCTAGCCATAACAATTCCCTGGCTATTTCTTCCCACACTATTTAGTTCCCTGGACCCCTGTCTAGCAGGGTGACTGAAGTGATCCCTGGGGTGAATTTCCTTTCTCCCATCCAATCGTCATGGTTCCTTTTGAAGAGGGCCAAAGAGGCGCTCTGCTTGACATGTATGGGCAGTCTGTTCCAGAGTCTGGGGAGTCTCTGGGTCAGGAGCTATAGATGGGCAACTATATCTGTCTTGTTTATACGTCTAGTAAATCCACATCTGGAATTACACAGCTTACAAAACTGTTAATTCTGAAGGTTACTCTCAGTTATGTGCTTTAATGCAGTGGCCCTTTTTTATTTTTGGGTCCCAAGAACTACCATTATCTCTGTGATGACCGTCCACTGGGCCAGTAATCAAGGAGCCTCAATCCTCACCAGTGGGGGACGTACACTGGGAGGATAAGTACCCACACACAGTATTTCTAGATGCAGCTCTCTGCATCAAGTGCAATTTCCCTTATGAGCACACAGAGACCACAGTCAGTCAGGGGCAGTTTTCTCATTCTTTCTCCAGATCCGCAGTAAGAGTCCCCAATGGTACAGCTATAGAGTTGCGATCTCAGATGAGTGACCAAGCCAAGACCTACTAGCACCCTCTCTGTCTAACCAGTGCTTTGTGTCCCTGCCCAAGTAGCTGACACACATACTCTTGAGGTTTGATTTACACACACACACACACACACACACACACACACACACACACACACACACACACACACACACACACACACACACACATACACCTGGGAGAGTCTGGCACAAGTTTACGAGCTATACCCCCTTCTGCCCAGACTATAAGGTAGTTGCCACTGTCAACAGTCAACTCTTTATCAGCTACTTTAAGGCCCTTAACAAAGGATGTCCAATTTTACTTTGTAATATAAATATTAATAGAAATGGTAGTTTGACCAAGAGAAAAGCTATTAGGAGTGGCCCACACAGTGTCACCAAATAAATATGCAAGTACTCTTAATGCTTAAATATCAGCCAAAATGAAAGGTTAAAATATATTTAATAATAAATAATAAAAGAACAAGAAAATACTCAGTATATATTCACAGTGACATCAGAGTTCAAAATCACAGGAAATATTTAAAACAACACCGAAGGACAGTCTCAAATAAATAAATAAAAATATCTAAACTAAGCTTCACTATATTACTGACTGTATCTAAGAAAGTTACTATACCGTAGAAATTTACTTATAGAGCAAGACAGATGTGTGGTAAATGGTTATTGTCAGGTCCAAGACAGAATACAGAATGGTCTGTCTGTCTAAGAAAGTTCTCAAATTAATATCTCAAATATTGCTTGGATAACTTGCAGAATAACATAATTTCTTGTTATCTGACTCTGTTTTCCAGATGAAGCCCCCCATTGCTGGAAGCTGGCAATATTTAGCATCTACCTGTGAAAATACATAGACCTCAGATCTTTGGCAGATGCTGGAAGTCATAAAACAATTACATTCCTCCACATTTCAAGACTAGTAATTATTTCACCCTAAAGACAATACAGAAAGCTCCTGAGCACAGACATTGTATCTCTTGTTGCACTGAAACTGAAAGATAACATCTTTTATGGCCTAGCCATAAAGTAATTTAATTTCAGTTATCTTTCTGAAGTTAACCTCCTGTATTCCAGTTTCCACTGTTAAAATGTATGCATCATTTAAACAGTTACAATAGTACATGTACATTTCTGTTCTTTTCCAGTAGGGCACAATGTGGTTACATTTTAAGCACAAGCACTTTATAAAATACCTTTTTATAACACATGTCTGTACAAACCAGTTTGATATGCACATGACATACAGTTCTAGTACAGTTGTAACAAAGCATCATATCTCAAATATCTCAAAAAAAAACTTTACTAGAATCTCCTTGTGTTCTGACTGAGTGTGCTTCTCAGCTAATTTTTTTGCCACTTTTTGTAACTGTTCAAAGTTGAATAAAACAATAATTAAATTAATTTCAGAATACAGTTTGAATAAAATGCATTTATTTAAACTGTATTTGCTTTAATATTGCTACACAGTCATGTGTGCTAGCTTGCACTGCACTTGAATTGTTTTAGTGGTGTTTTAGCTGCTTTTCTGTAAATAAACTAAAAATTATAAGCTTGTTTCCTTCTTTTCCTATAACTTGGCTAGTCCAGATACAGATTTGCTGTATCCAGGACTATTTGCAAGCTTCTGAGCCCCCCAAGCCTTTCTGTGTTGGCGGGAAGCCTTTTAGCTTATCAGTGGGAGTGGTAAGCACTAGGTAGCCTATCTACCACAAGAGGACGGAAATTGTAGTTTATTGGCCATTTCAGCAGTTTTTTCCATCTCCTTCAACTTTCTGGTCTAAAAGCCTGTGTTTGCACTTTTCCCGCCTTTCCTGTAATTAATCTAGTCCAGATACAGATTTGCTGTATCCAGGACTGTATGTAAGTCTCTGAGCCCACCAAGCCTTTCTGTGTTAGAGGGAAGCCTTCTAGCTTATCAGTGGGAGTAGTAAGCACTAGGTAGCCTATCTACCACAAGAGGAGTGGTTTCTGGCCCAGAATTTGTAGTTTATTGGCCGTTTGGGCAGTTTTTCCATCTCTTTCAATTTCTTGGTTTAAAAGCCCATGTTTGCACTTGTTTCCCACCTTTCCTGTAACTAGTTTAGTCCAGATACAGATTTGCTGTATCCAGGACTGTTTGTAAGCTTCTGAGACATGCCAAAGTCTGCTCTTTAATATTTCCCTTAGATCTGCTAGTTTTCTCCTCTCCTCACTTTTACTAGCTTATTAGTCTAGCACTTTACCATACCAGACTTCTTGTAGCAATTATTGTAGCACATAAAAGTGCTACCAGCACTAAACGTTCTACAAGGAAACAGCTCCAGTACTTATTAATGCCCACCCCTCCAGGCATGTCTAAAGGTCATTTCCCTGTGCTTTCTCCTATTAACCTGGTGAGCTTGGGCATCCTGAGGCAATGTAGCAACTGCCTCATGTACACAGATAACCCTGTCCTCTTACCTCCCAACACTCAGACTTGCGGGAAATCCACTTATATATCCAAATTGGAAGCCACGCACTCTCCAGCCAAGACGGGAATAGCTGGTCAAGAGGAGAAGGTCATCACTTGCACCACACCACATGGAACACATAGCCCTCCAGATCACACACCAGCACTACCTTCAGATAAAAAATGCAAACCACACACCCACCTTTGTGATAAATTCTATCCAAACAGCAGAGATCTCCAAGGCAGAAACGCACTCGACCACCACAACACAACACTAATCATGAGACACATAACTCTCCTAAACAGTGTGCCACTCAACCAAAGCCCCTAAGGCAAAACAGCATGCCCAGAAAACTAGTCATAGGTGACTTGACAGTGAGACACACTGATGTCCCACTCACTAGGTTGAATAAAGCGAAAGTAACAGTCAGCTGCCTGTCAGGTGCCAGGATCCACTGCATAACGCATGCACTCAGGTCCCTCAACAACTTTTACAGATATGACTCTGTTATTATACATGTGGGTGTGAATGACCTGAGACGTACCTCCCTGGATTACATGAAAAGAGACATGGAGGAGCTCTCGGATTATGTAGCCCAGGCGGGTATGACTCTAGCCATGAGCAGCATCCTACCATCACCCAGAATGATACCATAGCACAAGCAGAAAATGATTGATTTCAACAATTGGCTAAGTTTCTGGTGTCATTTTAAGGGGATCCAGTATCTGTCTGCCTGGGATGACATGATTGACAGACCTCAAAGCTTTGCCAGAGATGGCCTGCATCTGTCACCCCTGAGATTCTGGATACTGGCCAAGGCTCTTGCCACCCCTACAGTGCCTTTTGTAGGTAGTGTTCCAATGACCAAATTGCCACTGTAACAGCTACAAACAAATCCAAACCTCAGTGGAACTCCAGAAGACAGGAAACAGTTGATGGGCTTAACACAGTTTTAATGCAGTAAGAAGCACAACACATAAACATTGTTGCAGTTGTTGTGTCTTTCGGCTTTTCCTGGTTAGGGGTCGCCACAGCGGAACTCCGGTCCGCTAATGATTGGTAGTTGATTTTTACGTGCCGAGTTACCAGCTCTGATGCACAACCTTCAACGAAGGTACGCCTATTCATGCATGTCTCCACGCAGAAGACGCTCTAGCTGAGAATCAAACCGGACAGCATCTGACTGTGAGGCGACAACACTACCACAGCACCACCACTGCGGGATTACAACACACGTTTTTATCCTCAACTTCATCAGATACAATTAAAAAAACTAAATTACATGCCTTAAATGCTTCAATTAAATATGAATTCACCAATAAAAACAGTGTATCACTAAAATTAACATTTCATAGGCTTGTCCCTGGCCCCAGTTTTAAAGCTGAGAGTAGCAAGATTATAACACTTATACAAATGTGAGATTTTATTGTGTTTAGTCCCTGCATAATGAGATTTTGTAATTACTTTAAATGTGAAGCACCTATGAGTTTTCTAGCAAGTAGAGGACACAAAGGCAGTTTCTTGTGAAGTTTATAAAATTATATATCAAGTATTTTTATGATTTATTACCCTTAAGGAAAGATTTTGTTTTAACATTTATTAATGTTAGCAGTTACAGGGTTTGTTATACATTATGAATTGTATTAAAAAATCTTTTTAAAGTGTAGAATTGTTGTTGTAAATGAAGTTATTTATGTTAGTGGAGGTGAAAAGGATTGTGGGTAAAGCCTATGGAATGTTAATTTTAGTGATACACTGTTTTTATTGGTAAATTCATATTTAATTGAAGTATTTAAGGCATGTAATTTAGTTTTTTAATTGTATCTGATGAGGTTGAGGACAAAAACGTATTTCTAAGGAGTATCGTTTATGTGTTCTGCTTTCTTACTGCATTAAAACTGTGTTAAGCCCATCAACTGTTTCCTGTCCTCTGGAGTTCCAATGAAGTGTGGAGAACTGTTTTCTAAGCTGTAATTGCACCTTTTCCTCCTTTATTGTGGTTATTAGTTGGTTTTGGAGATGGATGGTGCTTCCAGCACGACGGGAGTTTCAGGGCTTATAAGCAGCAACTGCAGTGAGGTTTCTAAGCTTGTGGGACAACGGTCTCAGTTGATAGGTGTGCTTACACCTCCCTGCCAATTGTTTGTTTCTCAAGTATGTTCCATTCCTTGCAACCAGGAAGCTGGAAAGCTTCGTATATCTAGGAGAGTATTGTTGGACGATGGAATAGGGCTTTTGCCCTCTACCAGCTCTGTTACTGGTTCATCACAGCAGCGAGGAGAATGTAGTGTGTTTCCCAAGGTTTTTCTCAGCAGCAATGCAAATGGACTTAACCAACGAGAAGGAAGGAGCAGCCCTGTGCAGTCAGGAGCTTCTCCAATAAGAGATGACTGTAATATTCACAATAATAGCCAAGTGACTTTGAATGACTGGCTAACAAGAAAGTTCGACTTTAGTTCTTTAAATAGCCATAACAATGCATATGGTCTGTCATATAATGAGAATGTTTAGACCTTAAATGATTTAATTTACAAATATAAAAGTTTGGAACTGGACAATGATTACTTTAAATGAAAGTATTGAGAAAGGTATAGTCCCTAAGGGACTTAGACTGTGGAAATTTCCTAACAGTGTGCAAGATGACTCTGAATTTCACCATGAGTTGGTGGGGATGTTTGATAGATGGGGTTTTGAATTAATGAAAGCCATTATAAAGCAAAATGAGAAGTACATGTTAACTTCAATGAAAAATATTGAAAATATTAATGAAAAGTTTGTGAATGACTTGCTTTTTACTGTTGATGAACATAGAAATATTTTGAACTAAGGGGACAGGTTGACAATAAATGTAAGCAAATATATATATTCGGAAAATAAGAAAGATGAATAGGAATAGGCAAGAATACTCACAAAAGGGTCACTACCCTAGACCTATGTCTGTCAACAACCATTTTTCTTGGGAAAACATGAGACCCTCTGGGGGAGAAATGGAGGAACAGGAAAATATTCATGATATGACTACAGGGGAAATGTTGTTAGTACCTATGATTACCCCCCACCACTGAATGACCCTTTAACATACCCCCCCCAGAGGTCAGAAAGGATATGGTACTTACAACATGTATACCAGCAATGGGATGAGAGGAGGGGGAGAGGCAAGGGCAGGGGGAGATTTTGAGTGAAAATAGGTTGAATTCTGGTATAGTGAAGGAGGGTTTTAAAAATTCCAACCAAGGATTCAATATTTTCAACTACAGTGAAGTGAAAGTGGAAACACGACACGTTCAACTCCTCTCTCAGGGTTGAATTTTGTTCCCACCAAAAAATGTGACTTGACAATTATTGATGTTAAACTGTTCTTGAGAAAATTTTACTTTCAATTGGTCTTTGATGAGAGAATGGGAATGAGGGATAGTGAAATGAGTTTACAAATAAGAAGTGTCTATAACCCACCCCTACATCCCCAGTTGAAAAATCTAGAAAATTCCATTGAACATGAACTCAGGGCAATGATGATTAAGAATAGGTTTCCCTCTAACTTGACTTAGGTGGAAAAGGAAACTTTAGTTGAGTTGAAGAATAACCGGCAACTAAGAGTTATGAAGCCTGACAAGGGAGGAGGGATTGTTTTAATGAATAATGTGATGTATGAGGCAAAAATGTTGGAATACTTATATGATGAGAATAAATATTCCCAAGTTTCTATTAATGAAATTAACATAGACTACAAAAAGATATACGTGGCTTTATATGACTTACTATTGGACGATTTTATAGATAGGAAGCTATTCGAATTTTTGCACAATCCATGCCCATGAGTTCCTTCTACATTTGGAATACCGAAAACCCATAAAAATGTCCATGACCCGCCCCTAAGGTGAACTGTGGCTGTAGAGGGATCTATCACATCCCCTTTGGCAAGGCACTTGGATGTAAAACTTAAACATTTGGTAATGACAAATGAGATGTTGTTAAAGAACTCGTGGGATTTTATAAGGCGTATTAAACAAGAAATTTTTAGTGAGGATGTAATTTTCATCACTATAGATATTGTGGATTTATTTGGTTCAATGCCTCATGCTATTGGCATTAAATGATTTGAGGAATACCTAAGAGAAGACACACATTTAAACCCTGATGAGATTCATATTAGTATGCAATCGATGGAATTAGTTTTAAAAAATAATTACATTTTCTTTCAGGGAGAATTTTTTCAGCAGACCAGTGGAGTGGCAGTGGGGGCAAGGTGTGCCCCTAGGTATGCCAGCCTGATACTAATTGTGTGGGAGAAGAAGTTTGTTTTGAATAGTATATATAAGGATTGTTGGTTCAGTAGAATCAGTGACCTTAAATAAGATTTTTAAAACCCCTTTAAAATGTGTCTATAGGACGGTAACAAGTATCAAAAATGTTTTGGAAGGATACTATGACTGTAAAGGGGGTGGAACCAGAAACAAGAAAGGGACATTCAAATGTGGGAGATGTGCGCAATGCCCTTTCATTATGAATACTGAACTAGTCCACCTGGATTCCAGAAATAGAACCCTTATGACAAGGAGCTACAGAATTACAGAGTTTACAAAACTGTTAATTCTGAAGGGGTTGTGTATCTTGCCTTGTGTGAGTGCAAGGCATTATACGTAGGAAAAACCAAGAGGAAGCTGAAAAGGAGAGTATATGAACATTTAAATGCCATATGTAACAGAAATGTTAATAATGCACTATATAGGCATAGTATAGCATGTGGAAAAGGAAAGTTTAGATGTGAAGTTGTTCAATCTCGCATTCAGTCTTATTGATAGGTTTGGAGCCAATCATCGGCTCCGAGTCAGCCAATTAGCAAAGCTCGAGGTCTCAAACAGTTTGAGGCCAAAGCCCTATCCCACAATGCACCTGATTCAAACTGGAACCTTAGTTTGAGAGACAGCCTTACAGAACTATCTGCAAATATATAGAGCTGAGTATATTTTTCTGTATAATTCTGTATTATAGAGCTAAATTGTTTGCTTAGATATCTGTTGTCTTACTGCTCTGCAAATATATAGAAAACAGTATATATTTTTTGGCTTTATAATTTGCACATTCCTCACATCTGTGTTGAAACTGTTTTTCCCCACCCCCCTCATTTCCTGTCTTGTCTTCAGCTGATATAATTTAGCTAGTGTTGTGTGTCCTGTTAATTAACAATCTGCATTCAAACTGGAACCTTAGTTTGAGAGACAGCCTTACAGAACTATCTGCAAATATATAGAGCTGAGTATATTTTTCTGTATTATTCTGTATTATAGAGCTAAATTGTTTGCTTATATATCTGTTGTCTTACTGCTCTGCAAATATATAGAGAACAGTATATATTTTTGGCTTTATAATTTGCACATTCCTCACATTTATTTATTTTATTTTATTTTTTATTTATTTAACATTTGTTGACCGGGAATGTCCGACTAGGTTCCACAGATCCTGTTTTCAGCAGAGGCCCATGGAGAAATGCTCCAGAAGCATGTCTTTAGAATGTGGGAGGAAACCGGAGTACCCGGAGGAAACCCACTCGAACGCAGGGAGAACATGCAAACTCCACACAGAAGGCACCCCAGCCAAGAATCGAACCAGAGAACCTCTTGCTGTGAGGCGACAGCATTAACCGCTGCACCACTGCACCGCACATCTGTGTTGAAACTGTTTTTCCCCACCCCCCTCATTTCCTGTCTTGTCTTCAGCTGATATAATTGAGCTAGTATTGTGTGTCCTGTTAATTAACAATCTGCATTCAAACTGGAACCTTAGTTTGAGAGACAGCCTTACAGAACTATCTGCAAATATATAGAGCTGAGTATATTTTTCTGTATTATTCTGTATTATAGAGCTAAATTGTTTGCTTATATATCTGTTGTCTTACTGCTCTGCAAATATATAGAGAACAGTATATATTTTTTGGCTTTATAATTTGCACATTCCTCACATCTGTGTTGAAACTGATATATTTTTGGCTTTATAATTTGCACATTCCTCACATCTGTGTTGAAACTGTCCCCCCCCTGTTCTTGGTTGTAGTTTAAATTTGGTGGCTTTTGCAGTACTGTAGATTTGATCTAAGACACTCCCCCAGGCCCATCTCTTTACCACATTCTACCTAATAAACCCTTTCTGCACTTGCTTTTAGTTCTTTTTAATTTAATTACATTTTTTCAAACTGTGTGTGGACTAATATTGCTACATATTCAAGTGTGCCAGCTTGCACTGCATGAGAATTGTATTTACTACTGCTTTTGCTATATATAATATATGAATATACTTAATTAGTAATAAGATATAGGTGAATAGAAATATATATATGCATGTGTGTGTGTGTGTGTGTGTGTGTGTGTGTGTGTGTGTGTGTGTGTGTGTGTGTGTGTGTATCAATGGAAAAGGAAAGAGAATAATACCAGTTGGGTAATTTAGTACTTATCTGTTGTGGTTAGAGACAGATAAACTCCTGCAGGTACTAACTCATTCTTTCAGGAGCTTTAGATGACAATTTGGAAGGGGGATAGTAGAAGCTATGTTGAACCAGACAAAAATAGGACAACATGGATCTATCGTTATAACTACATAACTTTCGTATTCAATGTTGTCCATTTTGGTGTAATTCAACCTTTGTCTCAGAATCCCCAACTCCGTGATTTCCTGGGTGGACCTATGGAAAAATATTTCTGAGCACAGCACAGCTGAAGGAGGAATGAGCTCTGGATTGTACATCCAGTTTATAGTGAGATGCAAAGGTATGCACTGTAGGCCATGTAGCAGCTGCACAAATCTCATCAATTGGAAGATGGTGTTGAAAAACTGCTGAAGTTGCAATAGCTCCTGTGGAATCAGCTTTAGATTTTTTGGAAAGTTTTAGACCCAGTTTTTCATAAGCAAATGATATACAGCTTGACAGCTATCTTGAAAGAGCAATCTTAGAAACTCCTTGTCCCAGCAAAGATTTAGAGAATGCAACAGATAATTGATCTGACTTCCTGAAGTTCTTGGATTTATCAGTAAAATATGAGTTGTCTCTGAACGTCAACTAGATGCAGTGTGCATTCTCCTTTGTAAGAATATTTTGGAAAAAATAGAGGCAAATTGACAGTTTGAGTTATGATGGACTCAGATGCCACCTTAGTAATGAAAGAGGGATTTGTTTACATGAAAGAACTTGAAGTTCTGAAATCCTCTTTGCAGAAGTGGCTGCTACTAAAAAGGTAGTTTTCCATGTCAAGAACTTAATGTCCACTGAGTCTGCTGGTTCAAACATGGGCTGTATTATAGCCTGAAGCATCACCGTGATGTCCCAAGGCAGGACAGGATCTCAAATGGGGGTGGGGGTGAAGAAAGAAGGTTCCTTTAAGAAAGGCTTTATTTGTTTATTTATTTATTTCCAGTTTGATTACCGAGGAAGTCCACTGGGTCAGCTTGGCCCATTTTCAGTGGAGGCCCGGAGAGAAAAGCTCCGAGAATGCATTAAAAAAAACAGTTTACATACAGGATTTACAAGAAATACAAGCAAGGTCTGAGAATGCATTAGCAGTTTACAAATATGATTACAAGAGGTACAACCTAGTACCAGAAACAATTCTGTGTAACTGATTAAATTAAGCTTTTTCATTGAGTATACATTTGCAAAAATGTATTGAAACTGAGTGTTAAGGTTGTATAGATATTTGATATGTATTGAGAAATTACAGGAATTTGAGAAATTGTGGATATGTTTTACATGCATATATTAGAGTAGAAAGGAGTACTCTATATTTACAATACTTACAAGTTTTGTTGAGCAAATATAGCTGTAGGAGTGGAAGAAGTAAGGAGAGGAATAAAGCCGCAGGAGAGTGCAGGGAGATTTGATAGAGATGAAAGAATATGTCTGAGGGAGGTATATAGGGATTATGTAGACACTTTTAATGCAGCTATAAGAGTCTCATTATGACCTATGTGAAAATTGGAGATGGTTGCTAGTTGAACTTTTATTGTTGAAAAATGTGAACCGTTTTGAAAAAGTTCAGAAAGGAACTCTAGAATGGGGAAGGTGGGTTGAGAAAGGAGCTAAACCTTTCCACAAATCCCAAAAAGAAAATCTTTTCCATTTGCTTTGCTAAAATTTTCTAGTGCTAGATTTTTGTGAAGAAAGAAAGAATATGAACAACATTTTCTGTAAACCTAGCATCCATGGCCATTTCTAGTATTGGAGTAACCAAATGGTCAACTTCAGGGAGTTTAGGTTTGGAAGAGGAAGTGCAGAAGGATGACAGATTAGATCCAGCCTATGGACCAGAGTCCACAGTAAGACAAGAGATAGGAGAACCACACCTGTCATGGCCAGTATGGGACAATGAGAATCACCTTGGTCTTGGCCCTTCTAGCTTTCTGAATGAATGTCGTAATTAGAGGAAATGGAGGAAATGTATAGAGGAGACCCAGGAGCCAGTCGTAGATCAGAGCATCATTTGGCAACTGACCTTGTGGAGATATCAGGGCAAAGCAACTGCTGCACTTGTTGTTCAAGTAGGAGTCACAGCAAGGTTGGCCTCAGTGACTGAAGATTTTGTTTGCCACTGTTGAATTGAGGGACAACTCATGAGGCAAAAAATGTGCTTGCTCAATTTGTCTGCTAGTATATTAGAAGTCCCCGGAATGTGCATTGCCATCAGAAAATGATGGGAAGACATTGGTCACTGACAAACCCTCATGGCCTCTCAACACAACGAGTAAGACCTGTTTCTTCCTTGTTCATTGATGTACAAGAACACTGACATGTTGTCTTTCTGGACAGCAATCACACCTCCTGGAAGAGATTCCTGAAGTGCCTTGCAGTGCCAAAAGGACTGCTCTCATTTCCATAACATGGATGTGTAAATTGGTCCATAAGGATGTCCATGTACCTTGAAGCATCTTCCCCTCCCAATGCTTCTCATAATGCTCCCTCCCCCAAACTAAAAGGAAGGGTCCATGGTAAATACTGCTATAGGTGAAACTGGAGAAAAAAAAGACACCTGTTGTCAATGCCTATGAAGAGATCCACCATTCTATGTGGGTTCTGCATACTGAGGTCAACTTAGTTGGAGTGTCCATTGCAGAACCCTCATATGAAATCTGAACATGGGAACCAGAATGTTTCCTGAAGCCATCAGTCCTTGGTAGTCTTAGAATCAAGTGTGCAGGGGGGGGATTGTCTAATACCTGTGATGCTATTTGGTAGATTGAATGAACCTTGTGTGGAGGAAAGTTAGCTATCTGAGTTATAGTGTTTAGATGGCAACCGATGAACTCCAAATTCTAAGTAGGTAATAATCTGCTTTTTCTGTCTGTTCACCATAATTGTCAGATGCTGAAGTAACTGGAGTATGAGATCCCTTTGCTTAATTAGTAAATCCTTGTTTGTAGCAGTAAGGAACCAATTCTCTAGATATGGGAACACCTGGAACCCTTGCAGTCTGAGATAAGCATCCACTTAATAAACACCTGGGGGACTGTGCTAAATCCAAAGGGCAGAGCTCTGAAATGGAAATGATTGTCTTTCAGATGAAAATGGAGAAGTGTCTGTGTATTTTTATGTGGTAATAGGCATCTTGGAGATCGACAGAACTCATCCAGTCATCCTTTTTGAGTAGGGGCAAAATGTATTGAACCGTGACCATCCGGAATTGTGTCTGTATTGCATATTTATTTAAGTGGTTTAGGTACAATAGTGGCCTTAGGTTCTCTGTCCTTTTTGGAACTTAAGAGATCCTGGAACAGACACCGGATCTTATCTGGTCTGGAAGGACCTGCTGGATGACTGCTTTTTCCAACAGTTTGTTCATTTCTGCTGTTGTGGATTCCAACTGAGTGGGTAGTATGAAGGGAATCCTTACTTTTGCCTGAGACATTGTTGTTAGAAATGGAATTGAATAACATTTGGTTATTATCCTTAACACCCAATAATCTGAAATGATGACCTACCAGATTTGTGGGTGTATGGATAGGTGCCCCTGACTGCCTCCAGATTGTGCCAGTCGGGCAACCCTTCAGGGGTGCTGGAAGGATTTCTCAGAGAAAGGCCCCCAAAATCCTTGGTTTTGCAGTCAGCTTCTGCCTCCAGGGTGACATCCATTGAAATTAACTCCTCCACTGCCATGAGGAGGACTGTAAGGAGAAGCATTCTGGGTAGGACCTTGGGATTTCCAGAACCACATTTTCTTCCCTCCTGATTGATTCCTGGAGAAGGTTCTCTGAAAAGTGGAGAAATGGATTCTAATGGCAGAAAGTGTCTTTCCATCTTGTTTTCTTCTCTTTAGTGTGTCCTTGACTTTTAGGCCAAACAGAGTAGTACCATCAAAAGAAGCATTGGTAAAGGATGTTTTAGAGCACTCCACAAAGTGACAAAACCACATCCAAGCATGGTGGCGTGAAGGTATATTTCAGTCTACTGCTGTATCTGTCCCATCAGTTGCATTATAAAGCAGAAGCATGGATACATTTGAAATAGAAGATAAGGTAGAAAGTGGGGATTCCAAGGTCTTCTGGATTTTCAATGATAAATTACCTGAAAGAGAACTCGTAATTTCTTTGGTCAATTCTTTTTGGAATCAAATAATATGGCCATGTAGCTTAGCACTCTCAGTGAAAAAGTCACTGAAGCATATGTCTATTTTCCAAATCTGTCCAAGGCCCTAGATTCCCTGTTAGGGGATTGGAAAGATGAACTCTCCTCTGAGAGTTCTTTTTAGTGGCTGTCGCAATGACCATGGTATCCGGAGGAGGAACCTTACTCCAGTGAAATTTGTCTTTCAAAGCCATTAGAATTCTATCAGATTTTTTGGGAATAAGCTCTGCTGTGTCAGGTTCCTTCCTGGCTTGCTAAGCCACTAGATTGATAAGGGCATCAGGTGAGGGAGCCAGCAGAAAGTAGAACAGCCAGCTCCAAAAGCCTCTAGAAGCACGGATTCTCTGAGGGTGTATCTGTGGACCAACTCCCTTCTGTTTGACCAATTCTAGAATTTCTCTGAAAGAGATATCTCCAAAGGGGGATTTAGGGGAACCTTTCACTTCCTCCATATCCATGTCTTCTATAAGGAATTCTGGTGATGAATCCAAGTGCTTCCATTTGCATATCTGCTTTCTATGCACTGGTAGATGGGGAATATCTATCAGGTATGAATTAGATTAAGAAATCAAATAGAGTACTTCCCCTACAGGTTTGGAGACTAGCTATCCCTGTTGATGAGGAAGAGCTGATTCCAGAACAGAATAAGTTTGAGATTGGGTTGGATCCAAAAGGGATGGAGTCACTTCTTCTCTTGAGCATGAGAGGACTGGATGGAAGGCCACAAAGCCTGAGGAAGAGATAGGAGCTGAGGAAGTCTCTCTAAAAAGTGGAACAGAGAGGGACCCCAAAGCTCCAGCCCTTTCCAGCTCCAAAGCCAACATCAGAGACAAGATGATGAGAGCTGATGTTCAGAAAGGAATGGACATCTTAGACAACTACAGAGTTGAACTATCTCCCTGAACATTGGTTCCAACTCTTGTCTTACTCTAAGCAGCCCAGAGTTGAGAAAGACTGAGTCACTGTGGAAGCTGAAGTGGATGGCACTATCAGCATTGACAAAGGTGCTCTGGAGACTTTCAGATCCAAAGGCTTCTGTTCCAATGAACAGACTTGCAACTGAGTCGAACATGGGGAGGTTTGTGGATAAGTTCTCAACTCCATCAAAGGGAATGGAGCGAGTAGGACCACCAACTGTGTTTTTGTCCAGAAGAATTTCTGCATCATCCTGTCAACATTGACTTCAGACAGACTCAAAGTAGAACCAACAGACTTGTTAGATACTACTGATGAAGCCCTACAGCATTGTTAAAGAAAAGGGGAATGGAGCCAAGGACTAATCAGATCTGGAACAAAAAGGCTGGATGGAGAAGAAGAACAGATCTGAGGCTTCAGATTCAAGGACTTCAGCATTTCTGGTGTCAGACCTGTTGATACTGTGGGATCTGGGGCCATTTTTAGATTTATCAATACCCTTCTCAGGAGTCTTATCTTTAACAGGCTCCTTCATCTTGGAATCTTCTTTATCTTTATCTTTTTCTTTTGGTGTCACTGGAGAAACCACTGAGGATCCTGAGGTGGATGGAAGAAGGTCTTTAAAAATAAGTTTGTCTCTTCTGGTTTGAACAGCCTTTTGAGTAAGATAAGGACATGCTTCACATTTGGTTTTCAAACTGCACCTTTCCCAAACAGTAGACACACATGGAATGAAACTCTTGTCTGATATAATTGTCGGGTCTATATTAAATCAGCGAACACTTAAAAAAGCGAACGCTGATTTATTGACCCCATGTAAATGAAAGCTTACGATGCTGAACACTCAGAACAGTGATTTTTTTCCCAGGGAAAAAAATCGCTGTTCCAAAAAAGAAAAAAAAAACACAAAAAAACTTTAAAACATTACACAAAAAGTGGGGGGCTTCGCCCCCACCCCCCTACTTGAATATACCAACTCCGAGATTGTACTACAGTGACGAAAACGGCAAAATAATGAAGGCAGCCAAGAGATTTATTTTCCCAGGGAAAGAATTTGCTTATATGCCGTTTCAGTATTTTGCCATTTCGTGCTTTCAAGTTCAATCAAGACGCATTCGAAAGAATGCATCTTCGATCATATAATAGCGAAACTAATTGTCATACCAGAAATAGAAAAAAATCACAGGGAGAAAAAATAACTTTAGACTTGAAAAACTACAGTGATTAAACTATGTATACACACTATAATAGAAACAAAGTTACTTAAATATTTTAACTATATAAATATAGATATATGGAAGGGAAAAGGAGAAAACAACAAAGAAGAGAATATCAGGATTGATAAAGGTGAAAAAAAGGTAAAAAAAGGTGAAAAAAATCACTTATCAATGACAAGCTCAGAACGTCTGCAGCCACTCAGCTGAAACAACAAATGAGATCTGAGGTTATTAGACAGTGGTGAGGGAATTAAGGGTAGGGGAGGAGTCAGTCCTGGATCTGAAAGTTTGATGTTGCGGAGGCTAGATCTGAATCAGATCAGAGACCCAAAGGATGACTCAGATGAAAATGGAAAATAATGGATCCAATATTTTCCTTTTGCTTGTAACAAGATTAAACTTAGACTGATTCAATTAATAATCTGGCAAGCAGACTGAAGCCATGCGGGTATCCTTTCCATAAACTCTTTCTCCTTCTCCTTTCATTCTGGATTCCACATGTCCCCCTGGTTTTCCATAGACTGAGTCAAATAAATGGTTTGAGTAATGGTTAAGATTTTTGCCTCAGACCAAAGGTCTGCAGTTTGATCATGATCTCTGGTCACTCTCTGTATGAAATTTCCATTTTCGCCTTGTGTCTTTATGGTGCTTCTCCCAAAAATAAATTTGGCTTCTCTTGTGGATAAAGGACTTAAGATGCTAACTTTGAATGTTGTCTTCCTAGCTGAACTTGAGATGCCTGCCAAAAGAATGCATCTAAATGTACCCATTGTGATGCCCATTCACTGTCCCAGTAATCAAGCAGCCTCAGTCTTCACCAGTAGCACCAGTGAGGGGCGTGCACATTGGTAAGGATAACAAGTACACACACAGTAAAGTACAATTTAACACCAGTGAGGGGCGTGCACATTGGGAAGGATAACAAGTACACACACAGTAAAGTACAATTTAACACCAGTGAGGGGCGTGCACATTGGGAAGGATAACAAGTACACACACAGTAAAGTACAATTTAACACCAGTGAGGGGCGTGCACATTGGTAAGGATAACAAGTACACACACAGTAAAGTACAATTTAACACCAGTGAGGGATGTGCACATTGGGAAGGATAACAAGTATACACACACAGTAAAGTACAATTTAACACCAGTGAGGGGCGTGCACATTGGGAAGGATAACAAGTACACACACAGTAAAGTACAATTTAACACCAGTGAGGGGCGTGCACATTGGGAAGGATAACAAGTACACACCAGTAAAGTACAATTTAACACCAGTGAGGGGCGTGCACATTGGGAAGGATAACAAGTACACACACAGTAAAGTACAATTTAACACCAGTGAAGGGCGTGCACATTGGGAAGGATAACAAGTACACACACAGTAAAGTACAATTTAACACCAGTGAGGCGTCCACATTGGGAAGGATAACAAGTACACACACAGTAAAGTACAATTTAACACCAGTGAGGGGCGTGCACATTGGGAAGGATAACAAGTACACACACAGTAAAGTACAATTTAACACCAGTGAGGGGCGTGCACATTGGGAAGGATAACAAGTACACACACAGTAAAGTACAATTTAACACCAGTGAGGGGCGTGCACATTGGGAAGGATAACAAGTACACACACAGTAAAGTACAATTTCCCTTAAGAGCACACACAGATCACAGTCAGTCAGGGGCTGGTTTCTCCCTTTCTCTCCAGATGCCCATTAAGACTCCCCACTGGCACAGCTATAGGATATAGATCTCAGCCTAGTGGTCAAGCTAAAACCTCCAGCACCCTCTCTGTCCAACTAGTACTTCGTGCCCCTGCCCAAGTAGCTGAAAACATACTTTAAGATCTGATTTAGATACAAACACAAAGAGACTTCTGGGGAAGGCTAACACAGGTTCTCTAGTTGTGCCCCCTTACTGCCCAGACTATAAGGTAGTACCGACTGCCACCAACCACTAATATCAGCTACTATAAGGCCCATCCCAAAGGGTGACCAATTTTACTGTGCAATATTATTACCCAAACAGTAAAGTGTGACTGAGACTTGAAGGCTATTTAGGAGTGGCTGGTACAGTATCACCAAATACATGCAATGCACTCTAAGAGCTTAAATTATCTCTAAACATAACAGCCACAGTAGAAATGTTTAAAAATATTTAATAATAAATAATAAAAACACTAGACAATACTTATTACTTCAACACAATGACATCACAGAGTTCAGAGATCACAGGAAACTTTAAAATAATACTGTAGAATAGTATGACATAAATATAGAAAACAGCTAGACTAATCTTACTATTTCTATCTATCCCTAAGAGAAATACTAAAGTCTAAGATCCTACTTACATACAGAGCAAAGGCAGAGTGATGGTGAGTTGATGTGTTCAGGTTCAGACAAAATCCAAAATGCTTTCATCTTTCCCTCTGAGAAAGTCTTAAACTGATAAACACCCAGTACTGCTGAATCATTTTCACATTGCTTCATTTCTATCACTTCTTTAGTTCCCAGGCTAACAGAAACTCAATATTTACATTTCTCTGTAAGTGCACCTGGCCAGGAAGCCACAGCAATAAAATATGTTTTTAAATGTAAAATCTAGTAATTAACTCTGTCTTAATAACAATCGAAAGAATTTGCTACCCAGACATCCTGCCTCTGAGCTTTGAGATCAAACACAGTTGTAATTCTTTATTTAACAGCTTTCTTCCAGCAGGGTGCACTGTGGCTATATTTTTGAAGCTCAGTACAACATATAGTTTAATCCTGACATGTACTTCTCTTTACATTTGTTGAACAAGCCTGTGGATTACATTAATATTTACAATGACATAGAATTATTTACAAAATTATATCTGGCTGGGCTGGCAGCCCCTCAGTTTTTCACACCCACCACTTTTTGGCATCACCTATCCTGTGGTATATCCATAAGACACCTTAGATAAAAGAACATGGATCACAACCTGTGTGCTGTTCACTTAGTTAGAACTAGCCACTTGGCAGTGTAAAGACTGGCACTAGGTCACATATCATGTCTACTGTCACCAAAAAGGAGTATATGATAGACCCAGCCCATACCAGGAAGACATGCTAATGGTGCATTTGGGGGGGGGGGGTTCCATGCCTTCATTGGCCATTGTGTGCCAGCTGTAAAGCCCAGCACCCCTGCATCAAAACTGACTGATCAGTGTCTTTTTGCCTGGATTGGGTTAACTGGGATAGTTGTGTTGAACAAAACTGGATGTAAAACTAAGTTTGCAATACTGTCAGTGGGACTGAGTTGGCATTAAATTATCCATCTCATTTATTCTGCCATAATGGAAGTAGAAATTTAAACCAAGGGGTAAAAAGAAGTAGATAAGAAAAGTGAAGGATATATTAGAAACTGTGTAAGCCACTGAAGAGTACAGCATATATCAACTAGGCTGGTTACATGAGGGAAGATGTGTTTTTGTTTAATGTCATTGAAGAAACAAATACACTTTTTTTTGGTTTTGTATAGGGGTATAATATAAGAGAGAAGAAGAGATAATTATTTTGGATGGAAGAAGCAGCAGGTTAACGAGGTCTGTCCACAATCAGATTGCTAATGGCGGTTATTCGAGGAATGAAGGGAGCATGCAAGCATCAGTGTTTTATGTTGCACCACCCAATGCCATATTTTTCAAAGGGACAACCACCTTCACATTCCGAACCAACTTTCTCTAAAAGGATGCATTCTTATATTCCTAATTGCTTGAAATATCCCTTATACAACTTTTATTTATTTATTTAGTTTTTTTTTTTCTACTTTTGTTTTGGAACCTTAGCTTCTCTTTGTTGGTTTCGATTGGAGTTTTCAGCAGTAATCTGACTGCACCCCTCTTTTTAGCTCTAATTATATATTTACTTATTTTTACTGAAACAGTGTAAGTTCTTTCAAGTTGTCAGACATCCAGCAAGGAAAACGGCAAGTTTACCTCTCTCCATGAAAACAAAAATACTTCAACACAGAAATTAAAATGTCCCTATACTTTTTTAATCTGAGTAGGGGCTACACTGTGCTACAAGAGTCACATACTTAGGAATACAGAAATGTATAATAACAAGGACACTACCTTGTTTCTTTCAGATTTAAAGTTTGTCTCACATAAAGGACTGCAACTGCCATCACTCTTCACATGGTGGGCAATCTATGGACCCAAGTAACCATCTCATATGCAAAGCTGTGGAAAGAATTCTCATTGAAAATATAAACAATGACATACAAAACCTTCAGACACAGGATCCTATGTAGACTGGCTTTGTCAAGGGCAATTCATGCCAACTTAACTGGGCGAGCTTCTTCAAGGAGGTCACCAAAGGAATGGATGAGGGCACAAGGATACATACTGCTTACCTTGACCTGGCCAAAACATTTGACACAATACTTCATTTGGGCATTGTAGACAAACCCATGAAATTAGGTATAACCCCCTATGTCATCTGCTGGATGCCCAGATAGTTTAAAGATGGGACCCAAGAAGTTAGGATAGGGAAGTCTACCTGTACAAAAAGGCCAGTCACTAACAGTGTCCTTCAAAGCTTGGTGCTGGGGCTGCTTCTTTTTGGCATCTACTTCTCTGCAGTCAAGATCAATATCAAAGTTGAGTGGTTGGCATAATGGTTGTTTACCTTATATTCTCACCATGCAGGGTTTGATTCTCAAATGGGGTAATTGGCTAGGCTTAAAATGGCCCACAAGGACAGTTAGCCTAGTACTAACTTATGAGATGTTCTATAAAGTTGATGAAACAGAATTTATGGCAGGTCCCAGTGGCCTAATGGATAAGGCATTGGCCTCCTAAGCCAGGGATTGTGGGTCTGAGTCCCATCTCAGGTGATGTAATCTTGAAACAACGATGAACCTAAAGGCCTCTGTCTGACCATGTTTGCACATGATTCATAAATTCCCAAAGTACACAATTACCTTCCATGAAGACCTGCCATAGAAGAATAACTGGTGCCAGAGCCATGACTTAAACCTCAGTGCCATGAAATGCATAACAGTGGCCTTTGAGAAGATGGCTACCTCTGGACACTACCTCATGTTAAGACACCCTTAAGAGTAGACCCAGTGGTCAGGGATTTGGGAATGCATTCTGTTTTCAAGCTTATAAGCAAGAAAAGATACTACAGTACAATACAATACAATGTGCCATCCACTGGAACAACAGTAACAGTGCAAGTTACAAAGGCAGGCTATAAACGTGGATCCTAACATGTAACTAACATGTTGCCTTTGACCATCATATGTCTACAAGTAGTAAAGAAATCATTCTATGTTGCACACTTCATAAGCAAGGGCATGGCATCTAGGTGCAACAATGTTATTGTTCCACTGTATTAGGCCCTCATCAGACCAGTCACTGAGTACAACATCCCCTTTGGTACGTACCAGTCCAGGCATATGCAGCAACCAGAGTGTCCACAGAGGTTCCTCCCAAAAACAATACAGTGCGCAAAAAGCATGTCCAGTGTAGTCAACCACAAAGTCCTATCCCTGTACTTAGTCTCCTACAGACTGCTGAGATGTGATCTATGCCTGGCCTACAAAACATCCTCTGATCCCACTCTGATGGACCTCTTGCACATCTGCAAAATAAATAGCATCAGAATTACCTGATCGAAAGACCTAAACTTCATCTGCAACATAAATAGGACATGTTGGAGGGATAGGTATCTGTTTCAGAGACTAACCCTTCTCTGGATCAGAATTCCCATCCATGTAAAGCAGAGCTCTTGCCTGACCCAAATCAAGTGTAACTTGGAATAGAGGATGGGGAATTGGAAATGTACCCCTGGTCTGGCACTATGTCTTTATTAGACAAAGGCAGCCTGAAAATGCTTTACCACCTATATCCAAGACTACATATATCCCTTAAAAAACTCTAGGGTATCAAAACTTGTCAGATGCATTTGGGAAGCATAGCTAGACTTAAAAAGGTCCCCTGGGGGGTTTAGCTAGTAATCACCTATGAACCTATGCATGCTGCTTTTGCTGGATTGACATCCTTTCTCTCTTTTATCCTGCCATGTGCCCATTGTTTTGGGGATAGATTCTACATCACCTCAGTCCATAGTCCCCATTAACACTATGATATTTGCTCATGCTGCATTGTACTGTCATCAGCTGGTGCATTTCCCACAGAAACTGTTGTTTTAGTGTAGATAACTAACACTGTGAATTATTAGTAATATTAACCTTTTAGTCTTGAGTTTGATTCCCGCAATCTCCACTCACAGAATGGGTAACTAAATAAGTCATTTAGTCAGCCAGCACTCCATGGTCACTATTGAAAAGATCCACTTGTGACTGATGAGTTTATCTGGTTAAATTAATAATATAAAATTTAAGTAACCATTCTGTTTTCAAGCTTATAAGCAAGAAAATATACTACAGTACAATACAATACAATGTGCCATCCACTGGAACAACAGTAACGGTGCAAGTTACAAAGGCAGGCTATAAACATGGATCCTAAGTGGAAGACACTGTGCAGGTATTTATACTGCTGCAAGAGTGTCCCTTTTGCAGATTTACTGTTAGCCTGTGTGCTTTGCTCGGTTATACCAGCTTACTTCACAGAGAACCTCTGCAGCAATCTAACATGTTGTCATGGACTACTCATCGTAACACGACATGGGATAAGCAGCTTCAGGAGCAAGGGGCAAATTGACTTTGTGTCAAAAATATTTGGATTTTTGTTTCCTCTGTTTTGTCTCGCACACTGAAAGCAGTGCCACCTTTCTTCCTCTAAATGCCATTCTATGCTGTTAGTTTACCTTAGTTCCAGGTTCACTGCTGTTTGGCTCTATATGAACTAGAATAACCTATCTCTACAAGCAGTATGCTAACATGTAGACTGTATCTCCACAACATTTCTGTCCCTTCCAGTCACACTTTTCATTTTCCGTACACAATGTTTTGTATAACTTAGCAGTGTATAATGAACATTTATTTGTCTGACCTTCCAGAGCTCAAGGCCACAGTATGAATATTTCTGAAGTACTGTTCTGTTGACATAGTTAAAGTGGTCCCTTTGATGTATGTGCACTGTTAACCTTACCTTGGCTAGCCCTTTGTTATCTCTGGCAACAGCATAGAAATTAGTATTATGTAATTGCAGCTCTTCTTTTTGATAGCGTCTGTAAAGTACATTTAAGTATCACTTGACATTGTTTATTTGATTCTGGCTGAATGATCTGTTAAATTTTATAAATAAAGATGTAAAACA
This sequence comes from Protopterus annectens, assembly GCF_019279795.1. NCBI lineage: Eukaryota > Metazoa > Chordata > Ceratodontiformes > Protopteridae > Protopterus > Protopterus annectens. Next base: position 1,560,220,176 of record NC_056726.1, read on the forward strand.
AAACAAAGAATAAATTTTTAGGGCAGTAGCTGGCCGATATATAACGGTTCTTCTCTGTAAAGGCGACTACTCTTCTCATTTAGAACCTTCTTGAAAGGCTCTCCCTGTCGTAGACCGCAGCCTCCACCCCACTAGCAGCACTCTTTATAACTCATGATAGCACCCCTAGAACAATTTAACCAGCCACAAGATTACAACCACAGAAAGTCTCCCTCGACTTAATCATGCAACCTATTGCAATTGTCATATATACAAAATGCATAATTATGTAATCTTCCTTGGAGCTTTACTCCCCAGGTCTCTGCTGAAAACGGACACTACCCAGTTATCAAATGTAAATAAATAATAAATAAATAAAAGTATCCTCCCAAAGTCCATGCTTTAAATCCTACTCCTTTTTCACTTAGTAACATAATCACCTTTACACCCTCCCACTTTTCCTCCTTATCTTGCAGCTATCTCTAATGGAATACAGCTCCATATATCTGTTCATTTCACTTTAAGAAACAGAACTTTAACTCACAAACTTCTTTTATGTTCCAGCACAATCAAACTGCATCCTGGATGCCTAAATATTGATTGTAAATTAAACAAAAGTTATGTTATTACCATAATGCTAAATCTGTGTTATCTTCTTTCATTCATTTAAACAACACGGTACATCAGATCTGAATGGATCCGAGTCCAGCACTTTAGACTAGACTTCCTGTTCCAAGGCTAAGGCTTCACCCCTTCCCACAATGCACTGCCACCTCAACAATCCTTTAGGTCATCCTTGTCCTACCAAGTAAGAGCAGCCCATATAAACCACTCCATATTTATAATAAAATAGTAATGATCACAGCACGCAATCATGAAGACTGCCAACAAGCAAGACTCCAATAACATCCAGTGTGGTCAAACAGCAGTCAAAAAAGTGATAATCTGATACCTGAATGATGGAAGGGTAACCATAAAAAAAAATAATAAAAAAGAGGTTTAAAGTAG
>NC_056726.1:1560226162-1560321617 GCF_019279795.1 Protopterus annectens
TTTCCTCTAGCACCATTGGCCTCAATCTGTCATGCCTAGCAACTGAGCTCTCCTTAAGTGAGCACTGCTTGTCCAAGTAGCCTGTTCGTAGTGCATTGCCAACACATCTGTCAGTGAATTTATCCCATGAATTTTTCACCCAAGGCTAGGATTCACAAAGTTTCCATGCTGATTTCTCTCCATTCTATTTTCAATGTAGTCATTGAGTTCCATGCGCAAATGGTCCTTGAATGGCTTGTTTATTGCAATATCAAGAGTCTGGAGATAGGCAGTCATTCCTGCGGGAAACATTATTTGATCTATTCTCCTCTGTGCTGCGAATTTCTTTGTTTCTTTAGCGCGGTGAGTGCTGGCTGAATCACAGACTAGCAGACCTCTTTTGCCACCTTGCAAAACAAGTGGCAGCATTACATCGACCCACTTCCTTATAACTGCTTGTGTGCACCAGGCTTTTTCAGTTTCAAGAATGCAAATGCCTGAAACACATGCAATCTTATCTTTCTTGCCCTTACTAATGATTAGAGGTGGGATTTTCCTTCCATCTAGATTAATTGCCAAAATACAGGTAACACGTACACTCTCGTAACCAGTGGAGGGAATGTAGATTAACGAGGCACCCCTCTGATCAATTGTTGTTTGAGATCTTTGGCCCATAAACACTGCAGTGTCATCCATAGCAATCATGTTGGAGAGTTGGTATTTAGAAAACCCAATGCCATCAACAAAGGACTTGAACACAAATGCACATTTAATAACTTCAGTATCTTCCAGCTTGAACAGTGTTGTTGATCTTCTTAGAGACAGTTCATATCACTGAAGGAAGCCATCCAGCCAATGTTGTGATGCTTTGAATTCTTCTGGGGATATTTCTAACTATGGTGCTATTGCAAGGGCAAATGCTTGAATATCAGCCCTGCACACAACCATAGCCTTTGCTCTCCTGTTAGCAGTCCACTCACAGATGAGGTCTTCAAGCTCAGGAAATAAGGGTTGCCGACCTGATCCACACTTACACTTCTTACCGTTTCCTTCATCGGCCTGTTGACTGAGGTTAACGTATGCTGCTCGCCGTTTTCGGACCATTCGGAGATCTAACTTCTTCTCTTTATAAAAAGCCATCAAGTTCTTTCCACAGGAGTCCTCCATGATTCCTTTCTTGTACTTGACAGAATAGCTCTTTCTTTTTGCACTCATCTTGTCTGGGAGGGGGGGTTAATTGAAGACTTACGCGACTGGAGTGGCAACACAAAATGGCGCCGGTTATGAAGAGAAGACACTACCACAGCTGCTCGTTACCATTAGAGTGTACTTCCTGCGCGTTGTCTGTACTTTGACCGATCAAAGTACACCTGTGTGGGTTTATGGGCCAAGGATCTCAACCGTTAAGTGTGGGTGATGATTAGGTTACAGTAAGAATTGGAACTGGGGCTTATTTTTGGGGTAGGGCTTATATCATGAACACCCTGGAAAAACCATGCTAGACCTTACTCTCTGGTTAGGTCTTGGGCCTTTTTAAACCTAGTCATGAATCCTAAATCTCTGACATTTCTAAAACAGAGTCTTTTCCCCCTTCTGGTTACAAGAGAAGGTGATAGAGGGGTAGAAAAACATGTTCCAACAGAAGACAATGTCTTTCCATCCTACTCACTCCTTAGGCCCAAAAAGTGAAGAGTCGTTAAAGGGAGCATTAATAAAGGATGTCTTGAAGCAGTCCACAAAATTTTAGATCCCCATCTAAGCATGGTAATGCATGATAATGATGGCACCAACAGCTCATAATGTGCCATCAGCCACGTTAAACAGCAGATACATGGACTAATTCACAATAGACTGTAAGTTGGATAACTGAGTCTCTAAAGTCTTCTGAAACTCCAGAGTCTACTGTGTTCTAATTACCCCTGACACTTCAGACACAATTTCATGGTGAAGTCTAGTCAAGTGAGCAAGATAGTTCAACACCCTCAGTGAGAATGTGGCTGAGGTGTAGCATTGCTTTCCAAACCAGTCCAATGCCCGAGACTTCCTATTGAGGGGATGAACCCAGTAACTCTCTTCCAAGATATCCTCCTTAGTGGCTGCTGCCTCCTCAATTTCATCCATGGCCAGACCCTTACTCCAGTGTTGCTGGTCCTTAAGAGGGGTGAGAATCTTGTCTGGTTTCTTAGGGATTATTTCCACTGTACCAGACTCCTTCTATGCCCTCTGGAATGCCAGGTCAGTAAGGGCATCTGGAGGGGGGAACCCACAGAATGAGGATGGGTCCACCCTGAACACCTCTAATACAACTGAATCTTCCGGAGATGGGGCCACAGCAGTCCAACCTCCATACTGCTGAAGTAGCTCCAAAAGATCACCAAAGGAGGCATCCCCATGGGGGGACTTAGAAAACCCTTCTCCTTTCTCAAGGTTGATGTCCTTGGTGAGGGATTCTTCAGGAGAATCCAGGTGTTTCCTCTTGCTCATCCTCTTGCTCAAAACCTCCCAGCCTGTAGAATCTATTAGGGAAATGGAAGAGACTGAGGCCTTGAAGGTACATCAGACTGGAGACCATGTAGGGAGAGCTGTCCCAGCGCACACTGAAGTGTGTCCCAAGCACTGACATTGAAGATGGAGGGATACCAGCTGCAGCTTATCACTCCTTTTCTTAACGGGATAATATCCTCTCCACAGCATCAAAGGCAGAAACTGAAGCAGGCCACCTGGAGCCCACAGACCTAGGATCTGAAGATCCCAAGCACACAATGGACTCAGGTGCTGCTCTAACACTGAGACCAGAGCTGAACTGTCAAGAGTAGAGGCCCCCTAGTGGGATGAACAATACCAAAACTGGAATCATCAAACACAACCTGGACACCCCAGTCTCGATGTGTCAGCTCTGAGGCCCACTCAGCTCCAACACAGCCAAAGTCAAGGAAACAAATGTAGGGGAAAAAGCTGATATCAGCCATGCCATCAGATCAACCCTCAAACCAACTTAAAGGGGTTGATGCTTCTGGTCAAGGACCTGAAGCCGATGAGATCAGGCCTAACTGTGACTGTAAAAAAGGACTGCATCAGCTGCTCCAAGTTCATGGGTCTTAAACTCCCAACTGATCAGGATGATTAAGCTGATGAAGCCACCAATGGAGGCTCACCTACTGAATGACAGCTCCAGTGACCGGATCAGAACCAGAGATCGGAGAAGAAAAGGGGATGACTCCAGTGAGGACTATCATGGAGTAGAAAGGGGGAAGGGAGAAAACATCCTACCAATGGAGCTCCCTTGGACAAGAAGGGGCTAGAAATACTGGGAGGGGGAGTAGAGTTTTACTTGCAATCTGCACTGAAGGTGATTGGGTCCAAGGTGTTGAAGCCAACAATTTTATTTATTTATTTTATTTATTTAGGCTCCATCCTAGGTCCTTTACTTTTCACTCTTTTCACTAATCAGCTCCCATTTGCCACACCCAAAGCTGCTTTAATCCAATATGCAGATGACACCACTATCATATATGCAGCTCCCACACCTGAAACACCTCCTCTCCCAAACACAAGAGTGCTTTCACTAGCCGAAACTTGGTTCACCAATCACCACCTCATTCTTAACCCTAATAAAACAAAATTATTCCTCTTCAGCCCTCATAGATCCTCCCCCCTAACAGAAAACTTTACTATCACCTCCAATAACCAGACTGCTATCATTCCCACCAACCACACCAAACTACTAGACGTAGAAATTGATAACCACCTTAGATTTGATTTTCACATTGCCCAAACCATAAAAAAAGTTCACAAAGAATTAGGACTGCTCTATCATAACAAACACTATCTTTCTAAGCATTCTAAAATTACAATAGCCAGGACACACCTGCTATCTACCCTGCTCTACGCATCCCCTGTGCTACTTAACCTTCATACAACAGATCTAAATAAACTAGAAACCTGCTATAATAAGATAGCAAGATTTGCTACAGAGTCACCCTACAGATCACATCTCTGAGTTCCTCAACAAACTTAACTGGCTAGAACTCCCACAGTTACTTCAACTAAATCAACTGCCACTTGCACACAAAGTATTTTACCACTCTGACAAAATCCCAGCTCTTCAACAGCTTATACAACCTCACACCACAGCTAGAGCCTTGAGATCTAGCACCCTAAATCACCTAGAAGTCACCAAGCATAACAACGAGGCAGGTAAATCTGTCTATAGCCACTCTATACCGAAACTCTAAAACTCCCTTCCTGCCCAATTAATATCCAATAATTCTACCACTCAATTGAAACACCTTCTTAAAACTCACTTTAGGCTATGCCCCTGTCTCTCCCCAGGATAACAACCTGGAGTCTACATATCTCCCATAATCTCCATTAACAAAAGCTAGCTTCACACCCTAATTATGGTCCAAATGTGACCATAAGATAAGAATGCATTTCACTGAAATGATAATCAAGCATCACCAACGACTTTATCTACTATTCCACCAAATACTACTTCAATTCTAGGTATAATTTGTCATGTTCTAAATATACTACGTAATTGTCATCCCTTAAACTACTCACAGTTACTTTGTGTAATTCTTGAGAAATTAAAAGCATCAGACTGTCATGATAGGTCAGTACCACCGACTTTTCTATCTTCTAACTGTAGAATGGATTCTATATATAACGTGTCATGTTCTGAATGTATCATGTAATCTTTTCCCTAAGTTGCCATATTTACCTCTAAATTATCTAATATGCTGTCAGTGTTAATATGTTAACTTCATGAATGTAAATATCTGTCTTTGTGAACTTGTCAATTTATGTAATTGGAGCTTTTCTCCCTGGGCCTCCACTGAAAATGGACCTGTGTCCAGTCGGACTTTCCCAGTTAACAAATGTAAAATAAATAAATTCCGGAAGAAGCTGAAGAAAAGTCACCAGCCAGCAGCACTCGTTTCAAGACCAACTAGGCCTTTGTCCTATTGGAAGTGCAAGTGCCGAAGACCTTGTAAATAGCACAAGAAGATTTGAGATGGGTAGCCCCTAGATATTATCCACATTTGTCATGGGTGTCCTGTGAAAGGGGCTTGTAACCACAAGCTATACACTTTTTACAACCCCTCTTCATACCTCAAAACCACTAAAGTCTAATAAGAAAAAACATAACACCTAAACACAGCAAACACTAACCACACTAGAAAAGCACACTAAGCAGAAATAGTTCATCAACAAGAGCAACACATAACCCTAAACATATATTAACCTACTACAAGAGAATAAAAACTAAATCATAAATAGCAAAACACAAAAAAACAAGAGTACAGGGAAAAACAAGCTAAAGCGCACTCAAAAATATCTAAAAAGGATACACTCCAATGGAGCAAACAACTGAGCTGCTGTCCAGGAAAGGCAACAAATGAGATATGAGGTAATCTTAATGGAGCAAGGGATTATGGGTAGAGGAGGCAAAACTCAGTGGGCTGAAGGCTTTAGAATATGTCCAGTCTTGGTTCTGAATCAGATCTGATAATGAATTCTGACAGAAAAAAACAACATTGGATCACTTGTTAAGGATAGATACAACTTATATGACAATAGAGAAATGTTAACATTTTATAGAACAATTAAGGGGCAAGTTAGTATAATACAAACAGGAATTACAGTATGAAGTAGGAGGAAGCACAGGATTATGACATATTTAGACAGAGAGTCAGGGGAGAGAAGTTGATTGATGTAAGGTACAAATAGGTACTTCTTTGTATTTAGAGATATAGCCTGTCCTGGGTTGAGCAAGAAAAGAGCCAGATTTTGTCTTGGAAGTATTTCAGAATGATTTTAAAGGACTGGAGGGAGTGCATTGACCTGATGGATACAGGTAATGAGTTCCAGGCCTTAGCAATATGGCATGAGGACAGGCCATGCCCAACTGATTTGATAGGTTTGTGGGCAGAGAGAAGTTTTTGGTCACTGGATCATAATGACTGATTGGGAACATAGTTGTGTAGAATGGTATTTAGTGCTGGACAAGCCGATGGATGCTGGATAATTTATAGGTATTATGAAGCTGTGTAAATGTTAGTTGATGGGGTAGTTCTAACCAATTAGGGATTTTTAGTGCAACACAGTGGTTGGTTCTGAAAGGGGTATTTTCTACAAATTTAGTCACTTTATTATGGCGTTGTTCAAGTTTCGATTTTTGCGATGCCTGGAGGTTAGTACGGATGGGAGCAGCATAAAGTAGTGAGGGCAGGAGGTAAGTAGTGACAGGGGTAGGTTTTGACTCTGTAAAGCATCCCTAGCTTTTGGTGAGTTTTTTTATACAATTTTGTATCTGCAGGTCAAATTTAAGATTATGATCAACTAACATCCCTAATAAGTTGATATGAGCAGTGGCTTCAATAGCTGTATTATTAAGAGAAAGGATTTAAATTTTTTTTTTCATAAGAGATGGAGTTGGAGAAAAAAGTATTTTTTTTGGGGGGGGGGGTGAGCATGAGTTGTGAGTTACAAAGCCATATTTCAGTGACTATTAAAGCTTCCTGAGTAAATCTATGGAGACATGCTGGTTTGTCAGATGTGCATATCAGTGCGGAGGCATCTGCGTATTGTATTAGGGAGACCTGCTGTGTGGAGGTGAGGAGGGTTTTGCTGAGAATGTTAAAGAGGAGGAGACCAAAGATAGAGCCTTGTGGTATACTGGTGGTGACTGGGAGGTATGCAGAGAAGGTGGAGTGCCTTTTTACTGACAGATCCCTACAGGGTATGACTGACACTACAATACATAGTGGATCAGTTGTCAGTGTCACTCTAACACACTCTAGGGCACCCATGTTGACAGCTCACACCATGGTCCTGGCTGCCCCTACTGCATATGGAAACATTCAGCCTAAGTTGCTCCACATAAGAGAGTGTTGGGGTGATGCCAGCATGTGGAGACACAATGTGGGAAGGAGTATGGCTGCAAGTTGACTGTCTGGTTATGACTGCCAGACCCACATCAGATTAGCTAGCAGCAGATGTGTGTGCACTTTGCAGCGTGGGCTGCTGTGAGGGGGCCTGCCTGTCTCATGTGGCACTCAGCTAAGCACAGTCAGGGCATGCAGAACCCTGCTTATACTGTGGCCCATAACCAGGGATTCAATGGATCATGCCAAGGTTATTTATGCTTTCATTCTGTGCAACCAGTGCCACCATGACCTCACCATGTCTGCACTCCTGTCCTTCATGCAGCACAAGGTGGTGGCCAACTTCCAACTTCAGGCAAGTACATGAATGTCAGATCCATGACATCACTGGGAACGTTCACTTGCCTATAGGAATAGGCAGACACTATCTGACTCGTGGCCATATCCACCAGCAACATGCCTACGTCTACTGTACTGGGCAGTATCACTGTGTTGTGGGGAAGTGCCGAAATCACTAGCTAATCAGTAAAACTAAAAGGAAAACCCAGCCAAGCTAGATTTTCCACTGTGTGATTCCTTAAAACCTCTTGCATTAGAGGTAACATAGGATATATGCAAATGACCCCTTAAGGACATCAGGTACTTCAGCTATATGGCAGTTCTTAATGCCCATGACTTTTTCCCTTTTTAAGTCTGTTATGGACAAATTCAGGCCAATAAAGTCAAACCCCACTAGATGTGGGGACACATGTTTCAGCCTTCAGGTTTGTTGTACCCAGCTGATGTCCTTAACCATTAGGGTGTCTGCAAAAATATCCCAAATAACAAACTAAAACAATGAGTAACAAGGTCACATAGAAAAAACAATCAGTAAAAACTAACAGAAAAATGCAGCCAAGCTAGATTTTCCACTGTGTGATTCCTCAAAACCTCTTGTATTAGAGGTAACATGGGATATATGCAAATGACCCCTTATGGACATCAGGTGTTTCAGCTAATTGGCAGTTCTGAATGCCCATGACGTTTTCCCTTTTTAAGTCTGTTATGGACAAATTCAGGCCAATAAAGCAAAACCCTACTAGCTGTGGACATGCATGTTTCAGGCTTCTGATGGCCTCATCAGCACAGCATAAGTGGACTGTTTGGCTAACTTTTGGAAACACATTGTTGTCATACCCAACTGATGTCCATAACCATTAGGATGTAAAGGCTGTGGTCCACAGATCTCATCCTAGTCACCATCTGATGTCCCAACTTTGTCAGAATGGCTGGACAAGTTTTCCTCCACATCTGAGGCTACAGCCTCATCCACATGACTGTCAGCATCTATATTGGAATGTATCACCAAATCTGTATCCTGTGTGCCAGGAGCCATGCTACCTTACTAAGACACATCAGATCCCACATTGGGATCAGTGGCTGAGCTAATGGAGGATGATGGCAGTGGACATAAAAGAAGAGATAGATGACACACATCAGGAAAATGTGCGTACTGTATATAACATGGTGGATATCATTACTGACATATGCCAAATATATATCACTACAATGTTACAGATAATGTTGACTTAATTGATGATGTCCAGATATGGCCCACAGAACCTATATAACAGGGAGCTGGTAATTATGTTACATATACAACATACATGACAAATGTGAGAAATACAAACATAACACACATCTCACATGTCCTCGTGAGAATCCGGCAGCAGAGGCAAAGTCTGACATACAGATGTTGTAGAGAAACAAAAGCATAACACAGCATTATTAATCACATACATGTCAGCATGGACCATTACAACTGAGATAAAACACATGGTAGGTAATACATACACATAGTTGGTAGTGGCTGTGATGATTGTGGTTGTTGTATGCAGGGGTAGAAGGACACAGTATTAATGGAAGACAACAACAGGAGTAACAGCAATGACATGTATGACACAGAGGTAACAGCATGGCAGTGACACCCTCCCAATGTAGTGAGGTTCTCTGTTGGAATGCAGATCCTGCAGTGGGAAAATACAGACAAAGCAAACACAATCATGGAGGCAGGCAGTGGCACATACACATGATGACATATACAACACGGTAACTGGATATGCTGATACTCACATGATGAATGGTGCATGTGTTGGCCATATATCCCTGTGAAGAAAAACAGCAATGTTAATTTCATACAACACAGTTATGCTACACAGTGCTACAGCCTATGAACATGACGAGGAACCACACCTGGAATGTCTGTAGCTGCACCTGCATGGCTTGTGTCCCCGGAAGATGTACCTGTAGTTTACAATACCAGGGGAATATCAGTATGACAGTATACACCACTGGCATGGCAGAAGGTAGAGGCAATAACAGGTAATGGTCACAGTAACAGTATATGAGGACACTCACCTGTCATATCCTGTCATATCCTGCTGTTGTGCAGAAGTGGATGGACCTGTGTAGATGAATGCAGACAATATTACAGATGTTGGTTATACTGTTATGTACGTACTGAAGTTGTATGGCAACATGATATTACACTTACATTGGCTGTCATCACCCTGTGTGGACACGTGCACTTTGCAATTCTGCTGCTGCGACACAAAAATAACAATACATGAATATGGATGCAATAGCAGTATGTACTGAGTTACTCTATATGCATCAGTGTTATGCAAAGTAGCAAATACACGTGCGGCCTGGGACACCTGCTTCTATCCCCACTCAACATATGCAGTGATGTAAGAAACTGTGTGATCCCATCAGGGAATGTCAATGATGGGCTAGCACCGGTGCCATCCGTCGACCTCTCATACTGGCGTTCCCTGTTGGCTGCACTAAGGAACATGTCAGAGCATCACTGGTGACAGACCTCCCAGGATCTATTGTGACCTCCCATGGCATTAATCATGTTGGTGAGGTTGGTCCACACTTCACTCATCCATACTATATTTCCTGAAAAACAACAAAACAAATGTGACTACAGAATAAATGCTCCTATTGCTTAAAAAGACAGTGAATAATAAAAGAAAAAAGTATAGGAGCAATCCAAGGCTGATAAAATGTGTCAACATATAAAAACAAAGGTCAATATATACTAATTTAAAAATATGACATCACTTCCTATATTAAATTTAAAAAACTATTACACTAAAAACACATATTATTTAACTAATAAATATCTCCAAAATATAAAAATATAAAACATGAAGATACACAAAATTATATAATAAATAAACTGTATATAAAATTCACATATATATAATATAGCTTATAAATAACAAACATGCAAGTTTATCTGACAGTAAGCCTCCTATTTTTAAGGATAGGTTTAAGGGGGCTCTTGTCATTACGATTTTATGAAGGTTTCCCTAATCGGGGGTGGGGGTGGGATGTGAATGTCTAGGCTGATTAGCTTGTGGTCGGATCTGACCAACGAGGAATTGACCTCTCGTATGGAACACTGGTTTCCCATGTTGGTAATGACCAGGTCTAGGATATTGCTGCCCCTGGTGGTGGTGTGAATAAGTTGATCCAAGGCATTGGAATTTATGAATTCTAGAAAATGCTGAGCAAAAGAGTTGGTACATGAGTAGTTTTCCCAGTTAATGGTGGGTGTTGGATTGTACCCTAATACTTTCCAGTGTATCAAGAAATGAGGAGTGTGAATCCTGGGGCATGGTGGGGGGTCTGTAGCAAACTACAATTTGGATTGCGGTCTTGCCCAGAGTTAGTTGCACTTGGATAATCTCGGATGCATTATGCTGTGCAACTAGCCTGGAAGTGTGGATATCCTTAATGAATATGGACACGTCTCTGCCTTTAGTGCTTCTTTCTGGGTTAGGTGGCCGAAAGGTGTGGTATGAATTGAAGCCTGGTAATGCAGGGGTGCTCTCTGGAGCTTTGAACCAGGTCTCTGTCACTGCACAGATGTCAATGTTCTCCATTTTAAAGAGTGCCTCGAGTGAGTGCATTTTGAGGTTTAGACTTCTAGCATTGAGTAGCATTACCCTCAGATTTTGCTTGCTTGTACCTGTTACAGTGGTGAATTTGTCATTTGAACCTTGCCTAAAAAAGGCACTATAGGGGTGGCAAGAGCCTTAGCCAGTATCCGGAATCCTAAGGGCGACAGGTGCAGGCCATCTCTGGCAAAGCATCGTGGACTGTCGATCATGTCATCCCAGGCAGACAAATACTGGATCCCCTAAGAATGACACCAGAAGCTTAGCCAATTGTTGAAGTCAATCATTTTGGCCTTGTACTGTGGTATCATTCTGGGTGATGGCAGGATGCTACTCAGGGTTAGGGTCATACCTGCCTGGGATACAAGATCAGAGAGCTCCTCCATGTCTCTTTTCATGTAGTCCAGAGAGGTACGTCTCAGGTCATTCACACCAACATGGACAATGACAGTGTCATATTTGTACTTATTGTGGAGTGACCTGAGTGCATGTGTTATGTGGCGGATCCTGGCACCTGACAGGCAGCTGACAGTAACTTTCTCCTTGTTTAGTCTATTGAGTGGAACATCAGTGTGCCTGACTATAGAGTCACCTATGACTAGAGTGTTGGGTATGTTGTTATACCTTATGGGCTGTGGTTGAGTGGCACACTGACTTTGTGGGCTATGTGTCATTTGGGTTGTGTTGGGGGGTGGAGTTTGCTTGCGTTTATGCTTTGGATGTCCCTGATGCTTGAGCAGGTTTTTATTGAGAGCCTCCGCAAATGTAGGTGTGTGTTTTGTGTTTCTATGTGTGTGTTTTGGTGGTGTAGGTTTTGAGGGACTATGTGATGAGTGTGGTGTGGTGCAAGTGTTTACCTTCTCCTCTTGACTGTCTAGTCCAGTCTTGGGTGAAGAGAGCTTTGCTTCCAGTTTGGCTATATAAGTGCATCTCTCACAGGTTGTAGAGTTGGGTGGTAGGAGAAGAGGGTTGTCTGTGTACATGAGGCAATTGCTGCATTGCCCCAAGATGCCCAGATTCATCAGGTAGACAGGAGAAATCACTGGGAGCTGACCCTTAGACATGCCTGGATAAGTGCTTATTTATTAAGTACTAAAAACTGCTTTCCAGTAGACAAGTGAGGAAAGTTGATTGCTGTAGTAATTTCCAGCTTATGTGGTGCTTACAATGAGTTCTGAACAAGTGCTGAGTTCAAAGAAACAGATTTGAGTGCTGAAACTAGAAAACTGGCTAGTTATAAGAAACAAAAGTAAGCTAGAAGGCTTCCCTCCAACATAGAAGGGCTTGGGGGCTCAGAAGCCTACAGTCTAGACCACTTAACAGGAAAGGCAGGAAACAAGCTTAAATTTTTTTTTGTTTGTTTTCTTTCCCAGATGCTCTCTTTGTACACAGTAGGAGTGCCTGAAATCAGAATATGATCTCACTGCACTCAGTTGAGTGAGCAAATGAGATGGCCCAGAAGGAGTATCCAAACACAAATTTACAAGAGGGGCGGGCAGTCTCAAAGCCACTAAGATTAACACCAAAACAGAAACAGGGAGGCTGGGTGGGAAACCTAACTGAAGAATAGGGTCAAAATTTCCAGTTCAGTTAATAATCGCGCAACACAGTTAAATCAATTTAAATACTGTATTATTTGAAAAAAAGTGCAGATAAAGGTACTTAAATTCTCTTATACGTCCAGTTGAATACAGCTAGATCTTAGCTGGCCAAAGCTGAGGTTTTTAAGCAGAAAATATTTCAAACTGTACCACTTAAATAGGCAAGGACAGGAAATCAAAGAATGTGGCTACCCCCACACCTGCTGCAATTACTAACAAATAAAAAAATTCAAGCAGCACTAACTGAAGAACAGAGTCAAAACTTCCAGTTCAGTTAATAATCATGCAACACAGTTAAAACAATTTAAATACTGTATTATTTGAAAAAGTGCAGATAAAGGTACTTAAATTCTCTTATACGTCCAGTTGAATACAGCTAGATCTTAGCCAGCCAAAGCTGAGGTTTTAAGCAGAAAATATTTCAAACTGTACCACTTAAATAGGCAAGGACAGGAAATCAAAGAATGTAGCTACCCCCACACCTGCTGCAATTACTAACAAATAATAAAATTCAAGCAGCACTAACTGAAGAACAGAGTCAAAACTTCCAGTTCAGTTAATAATCGTGCAACACAGTTAAATCAATTTAAATACAGTATTATTTGAAAAAAAGTGCAGATATAGGTACTTAAATTCTCTTACACGTCCAGTTGAATACAGCTAGATCTTAGCCGGCCAAAGCTGAGGTTTTTAAGCAGAAAATATTTCAAACTGTACCACTTAAATAGGCAAAGACAGGAAATCAATGGATTGAATTGTCCACAGTGTTGTGCACATGGCTGGGTGCCTGCAGGCAGCAGCATTTATATGCAGTTCATTCCATAGCTATAGAAAATGCAGTAATACTGTGCCTTACCTCTGGGAAATACTGTACTGCATGCTTTATTAATAGCATGTAAACAAAGGCAGGGTGCCCTGTTTCACACCTTACAGTTTACAGTTCAAATACTGTACTATAGTCCTTATGTTGGTCTGTCCTGCCACAAATCATGCAAAGCAGGTGAGTGCAGGTGTGGCTATGAGGTACCTGACATTTCTTTGCAGTCATGCCCTCTGAAGGAAAAGGGTGTGCACCTTTCTTGGAACAAAGGTAATGTGTAGAGAAATAAAAAATCTTCCTTTATCTACTCCACATTGAGTATACCTGGCTACTTAAGGATGGGTATGAAGGCCCCCAATACAAGACTGAGATATAGAATGCTGTAGCACAGGTGATCACATGTGCAGATGGCAGCATGAGCACAGTGTCGTCACTATTATATCAACATGTAGCAATGCAATCCCGACCTCCTCAGCCAGTGGGAGGATGAGGTTAAAGCTGCAACACTGCACACGTACTGAAAGTACCCCTTATATTACCTGCAGATATAACCTGCAGTGTTTGCCATCAACATATCTTACACACTCATACTTTTGTAAATCCATTGTTATTTATTTCTACTATGTATTAACTGTTCTTTTTTTTTTATTGTCTTGGAATATACAACTGTGGAAAACGAAATAAAAAACAGTTTCAAAAAAAAAAAAGAAACACATATATAGTCTAAGGACAACAAAGACTACCTTCTACAAAGAAGTGTGTAATTGTGTGGATGCACTATATTAGCTACCTCATACAGTCAGTCAAAATACTGTATGAACATCGCTAGAACAGTATAGCAGCAATGAATGTTATTTTCAAACACTCTAACCATTATATCTACTTATTTTTGGTTATATTTTGATAAGACAGAGCACAAAATCAGTTACTGTCAGTCCCAGGTTATACATTAAACCACATAATGCCAACCTTCAACATTCCAAACATTCCAGCCACTGATTAAAAAAAAGAATTGTTAGCTGCCTTTTTGTTTTACTGCAACACTTCCCTGAGGGTTCATGGTTTGCAAGACATAATGGCTGTTCAAGACCATTAACTGTTATCATCTCAAGAATATTATTCAAGTGTTTTTTTGTGATGGAGTAACCATTATTCTTTGTGTTATGTATATTTCAGAGGCAATCAGTTTTGTCCGAAGTGCTTACAATTAAAAATGTATGCATGCCAATGTCATTCCTGGACAACTAGTTTTCCCTTTGTTTGCTTTGTTCTTCTTCAAGGCAAGTGTGCCCTAACCTTAAAGCTGGAAAACTACATTTCCTTGATACTAGGGTAGGTTGTCACTCTGTATATATGTGTGTGTGTGTGTGTGTGTGTGTGTGTGTGTGTGTGTGTGTGTGTGTGTGTGTGTATGCATGGGTCCTTGTCACAAGCTTGAATTCTTGCAAGATCAAAACTTCAAAGACTGAGATGGAAACATTGAAATCCCAGAAGCTTGAATGGCATAGAATTCATTGTGTGGGATTGTGTTGTAGTGGAGATTGGTGTTTTGCTCCTTTTCCACTGAACTGCAGTCTTAGAGTTTGTGTATATAATTAGCAGGAGGTGTTGGGGGGGAGGGGTGCAGGGTGACACTTGCCCCCCCCCCCCCAAGTTTTGGGCTTGTCATAGGAGCCCATATGTATGTGTGTGTGTGTGTGTGTGTGTGTGTGTATGTGTGTATATATATATATATATATATATATATATATATATATATATATATAATGTGTGTGTGTGTGTGTGTCTGTAGTATCTATTGATTATTTATTTATTTTACACTTTCTTGATTAGACCCACTAAGTCAATGGCCTGTTTTTCAGGGGAGACCCAAGGTTGTATTCATACTGACTGGGAGAAATAATTTATATGTATTTGTTGCTTTAGCTAATAAGTAAAAAAATGAGGCTATAGGTTCATAGGTTGGTACTAGGCTATCGGCCCTAGGGTCTATACAAGCCTAGCCATAACAATTCCCTGGCTATTTCTTCCCACACTATTTAGTTCCCTGGACCCCTGTCTAGCAGGGCGACTGAAGTGATCCCTGGGGTGAATTTCCTTTCTCCCATCCAATCGTCATGGTTCCTTTTGAAGAGGGCCAAAGAGGCGCTCTGCTTGACATGTATGGGCAGTCTGTTCCAGAGTCTGGGGAGTCTCTGGGTCAGGAGCTATAGATGGGCAACTATATCTGTCTTGTTTATACGTCTAGTAAATCCACATCTGGAATTACACAGCTTACAAAACTGTTAATTCTGAAGGTTACTCTCAGTTATGTGCTTTAATGCAGTGGCCCTTTTTTATTTTTGAGTCCCAAGAACTACCATTATCTCTGTGATGACCGTCCACTGGGCCAGTAATCAAGGATCCTCAATCCTCACCAGTGGGGGACGTACACTGGGAGGATAAGTACCCACACACAGTATTTCCAGATGCAGCTCTCTGCATCAAGTGCAATTTCCCTTATGAGCACACAGAGACCACAGTCAGTCGGGGGCAGTTTTCTCATTCTTTCTCCAGATCCGCAGTAAGAGTCCCCAATGGTACAGCTATAGAGTTGCGATCTCAGATGAGTGACCAAGCCAAGACCTACTAGTACCCTCTCTGTCTAACCAGTGCTTTGTGTCTCTGCCCAAGTAGCTGACACACATAGTCTGAAGGTTTGATTTACACACACACGCGTGCACACACACACACACACACACACACACACACACACACACACACACACACACACACACACACACACCTGGGAGAGTCTGGCACAAGTTTACCAGCTATACCCCCTTCTGCACAGACTATAAGGTAGTTGCCACTGTCAACAGTCAACTCTTTATCAGCTACTTTAAGGCCCTTAACAAAGGATGTCCAATTTTACTTTGTAATATAAATATTAATAGAAATGGTAGTTTGACCAAGAGAAAAGCTATTAGGAGTGGCCCACACAGTGTCACCAAATAAATATGCAAGTACTCTTAATGCTTAAATATCAGCCACAATGAAAGGTTAAAATATATTTAATAATAAATAATAAAAGAACAAGAAAATACTCAGTATATATTCACAGTGACATCAGAGTTCAAAATCACAGGAAATATTTAAAACAACACCGAAGGACAGTCTCAAATAAATAAATAAAAATATCTAAACTAAGCTTCACTATATTACTGACTGTATCTAAGAAAGTTACTATACCCTAGAAATTTACTTATAGAGCAAGACAGATGTGTGGTAAATGGTTATTGTCAGGTCCAAGACAGAATACAGAATGGTCTGTCTGTCTAAGAAAGTTCTCAAATTAATATCTCAAATATTGCTTGGATAGCTTGCAGAATAACATAATTTCTTGTTATCTGACTCTGTTTTCCAGATGAAGCCCCCACTGCTGGAAGCTGGCAGTATTTAGCATCTACCTGTGAAAATACATAGACCTCAGATCTTTGGCAGATGCTGGAAGTCATAAAACAATTACATTCCTCCACATTTCAAGACTAGTAATTATTTCACCCTAAAGACAATACAGAAAGCTCCTGAGCACAGACATTGTATCTCTTGTTGCACTGAAACTGAAAGATACCATCTTTTATGGCCTAGCCATAAAGTAATTTAATTTCAGTTATCTTTCTGAAGTTAACCTCCTGTATTCCAGTTTCCACTGTTAAAATGTATGCATCATTTAAACAGTTACAATAGTACATGTACATTTCTGTTCTTTTCCAGTAGGGCACAATGTGGTTACATTTTAAGCACAAGCACTTTATAAAATACCTTTTTATAACACATGTCTGTACAAACCAGTTTGATATGCACATGACATACAGTTCTAGTACAGTTGTAACAAAGCATCATATCTCAAATATCTCAAAAAAAAACTTTACTAGAATCTCCTTGTGTTCTGACTGAGTGTGCTTCTCAGCTAATTTTTTTGGCACTTTTTGTAACTGTTCAAAGTTGAATAAAACAATAATTAAATTCATTTCAGAATACAGTTTGAATAAATTGCATTTATTTAAACTGTATTTGCTTTAATATTGCTACACAGTCATGTGTGCTAGCTTGCACTGCACTTGAATTGTTTTAGTGGTGTTTTAGCTGCTTTTCTGTAAATAAACTAAAAATTATAAGCTTGTTTCCTTCTTTTCCTATAACTTGGCTAGTCCAGATACAGATTTGCTGTATCCAGGACTATTTGCAAGCTTCTGAGCCCCCCAAGCCTTTCTGTGTTGGCGGGAAGCCTTTTAGCTTATCAGTGGGAGTGGTAAGCACTAGGTAGCCTATCTACCACAAGAGTGGTTTCTGGCCCTGAAATTGTAGTTTATTGGCCATTTCAGCAGTTTTTTCCATCTCCTTCAACTTTCTGGTCTAAAAGCCTGTGTTTGCACTTTTCCCGCCTTTCCTGTAATTAATCTTGTCCAGATACAGATTTGCTGTATCCAGCACTGTATGTAAGTCTCTGAGCCCACCAAGCCTTTCTGTGTTAGAGGAAAGCCTTCTAGCTTATTAGTGGGAGTAGTAAGCACTAGGTAGCCTATCTACCACAAGAGGAGTGGTTTCTGGCCCAGAATTTGTAGTTTATTGGCCGTTTGGGCAGTTTTTCCATCTCTTTCAATTTCTTGGTTTAAAAGCCCATGTTTGCACTTGTTTCCCACCTTTCCTGTAACTAGTTTAGTCCAGATACAGATTTGCTGTATCCAGGACTGTTTGTAAGCTTCTGAGACATGCCAAAGTCTGCTCTTTAATTTTTCCCTTAGATATGCTAGTGTTCTCCTCTCCTCACTTTTACTAGCTTATTAGTCTAGCACTTTACCATACCAGACTTCTTGTAGCAATTATTGTAGCACATAAAAGTGCTACCAGCACTAAACGTTCTACAAGGAAACAGCTCCAGTACTTATTAATGCCCACCCCTCCAGGCATGTCTAAAGGTCATTTCCCTGTGCTTTCTCCTATTAACCTGGTGAGCTTGGGCATCCTGAGGCAATGTAGCAACTGCCTCATGTACACAGATAACCCTGTCCTCTTACCTCCCAACACTCAGACTTGCGAGAAATCCACTTATATATCCAAATTGGAAGCCACGCACTCTCCAGCCAAGACGGGAATAGCTGGTCAAGAGGAGAAGGTCAACACTTGCACCACACCACATGGAACACATAGCCCTCCAGATCACACACCAGCACTACCTTCAGAAAAAAAATGCAAACCACACACCCACCTTTGTGTTAAATTCTATCCAAACAGCAGAGATCTCCAAGGCAGAAATGCACTCGACCACCACAACACAACACTAATCATGAGACACATAACTCTCCTAAACAGTGTGCCACTCAACCAAAGCCCCTAAGGTGAAACAGCATGCCCAGAAAACTAGTCATAGGTGACTTGACAGTGAGACACACCGATGTCCCACTCACTAGGTTGAATAAAGCGAAAGTAACAGTCAGCTGCCTGTCAGGTGCCAGGATCCACTGCATAACGCACGCACTCAGGTCCCTCAACAACTTTTACAGATATGACTCTGTCATTATACATGTGGGTGTGAATGACCTGAGACGTACCTCCCTGGATTACATGAAAAGAGACATGGAGGAGCTCTCGGATTATGTAGCCCAGGTGGGTATGACTCTAGCCATGAGCAGCATCCTACCATCACCCAGAATGATACCACAGCACAAGCAGAAAATGATTGATTTCAACAATTGGCTAAGTTTCTGGTGTCATTTTAAGGGGATCCAGTATCTGTCTGCCTGGGATGACATGATTGACAGTCCTCAATGCTTTGCCAGAGATGGCCTGCATCTGTCACCCCTGAGATTCTGGATACTGGCCAAGGCTCTTGCCACCCCTACAGTGCCTTTTGTAGGTAGTGTTCCAATGACCAAATTGCCACTGTAACAGCTACAAACAAATCCACACCTCAGTGGAACTCCAGAAAGGAAACAGTTGATGGGCTTAACACAGTTTTAATGCAGTAAGAAGCACAACACATAAACATTGTTGCAGTTGTTGTGTGTTTCGGCTTTTCCCAGTTAGGGGTCGCCACAGCGGAACTCCGGTCCGCTAATGATTGGTAGTTGATTTTTACATGCCGAGTTACCAGCTCTGACGCACAACCTTCAACGAAGGTACGCCCATTCACGCATGTCTCCATGCAGAAGACGCTCTAACTGAGAATCAAACCGGACAGCATCTGACTGTGAGGCGACAACACTACCGCAGCACCACCACCGCGGGATTACAACACATGTTTTCATCCTCAACTTCATCAGATACAATTAAAAAAACTAAATTACATGACTTAAATGCTTCAATTAAATATGAATTCACCAATAAAAACAGTGTATCACTAAAATTAACATTTCATAGGCTTGTCCCTGGCCCCAGTTTTAAAGCTGAGAGTAGCAAGATAATAACACTTATACAAATGTGAGATTTTATTGTGTTTAGTCCCTGCATAATGAGATTTTGTAATTACTTTAAATGTGAAGCACCTATGAGTTTTAGAGCAAGTAGAGGGCACAAAGGCAGTTTATTGTGAAGTTTATAAAATTATATATCAAGTATTTTTATGATTTATTACCCTTAAGGAAAGATTTTGTTTTAACATTTATTAATGTTAGCAGTTACAGGGTTTGTTATACATTATGAATTGTATTAAAAAAACTTTTTAAAGTGTAGAATTGTTGTTGTAAATGAAGTTATTTATGTTAGTGGAGGTGAAAAGGATTGTGGGTAAAGCCTATGAAATGTTAATTTTAGTGATACACTGTTTTTATTGGTGAATTCATATTTAATTGAAGTATTTAAGGCATGTAATTTAGTTTTTTAATTGTATCTGATGAGGTTGAGGACAAAAACATATTTTTAAGGAGTATCGTTTATGTGTTGTGCTTTCTTACTGCATTAAAACTGTGTTAAGCCCATCAACTGTTTCCTGTCCTCTGGAGTTCCAATGAGGTGTGGAGAACTGTTTTCTAAGCTGTAATTGCACCTTTTCCTCCTTTATTGTGGTTATTAGTTGGTTTTGGAGATGGATGGTGCTTCCAGCATGACGGGAGTTTCAGGGCTTATAAGCAGCAACTGCAGTGAGGTTTCTAAGCTTGTGGGACAACGGTCTCAGTTGATAGGTGTGCTTACACCTCCCTGCCAATTGTTTGTTTCTCAAGTATGTTCCATTCCTTGCAACCAGGAAGCTGGAAAGCTTCGTATATGTAGGAGAGTATTGTTGGACGCTGGAATAGGGCTTTTGCCCTCTACCAGCTCTGTTACTGGTTCATCACAGCAGCGAGGAGAATGTAGTGTGTTTCTCAAGGTTTTTCTCAGCAGCAATGCAAATGGACTTAACCAGCGAGAAGGAAGGAGCAGCCCTGTGCAGTCAGGAGCTTCTCCAATAAAAGGTGACTGTAATATTCACAATAATAGCCATGTGACTTTGAATGACTGGCTAACAAGAAAGTTCGACTTTAGTTCTTTAAATAGCCATAACAATGCATATGGTCTGTCATATAATGAGAATGTTTAGACCTTAAATGATTTAATTTACAAATATAAAAGTTTGGAACTGGACAATGATTACTTTAAATGAAAGTATTGAGAAAGGTATAGTCCCTAAGGGACTTAGACTGTGGAAATTTCCTAACAGTGTGCAAGATGACTCTGAATTCCACCATGAGTTGGTGGGGATGTTTGATAGATGGGGTTTTGAATTAATGAAAGCCATTATAAAGCAAAATGAGAAGTACATGTTAACTTCAATGAAAAATATTGAAAATATTAATGGAAGTGTTGTGAATGACTTGCTTTTTACTGTTGATGAACATAGAAATATTTTGAACTAAGGGGACAGGTTGACAATAAATGTAAGCAAATATATATATTCGGAAAATAAGAAAGATGACTAGGGATAGGCAAGAATACTCACAAAAGGGTCACTACCCTAGACCTATGTCTGTCAACAACCATTTTTCTTGGGAAAACTTGAGACCCTCTGGGGGAGAAATGGAGGAACAGGAAAATATTCATGATATGACTACAGGGGAAAATGTTGTTAGTACCTATGATTACCCCCCACCACTGAATGACCCTTTAACATACCCCCCCAGAGGTCAGAAAGGATATGGTACTTACAACATGTATACCAGCAATGGGATGAGAGGAGGGGGAGAGGCAAGGGCAGGGGGAGATTTTGAGTGAAAATAGGTTGAATTCTGGTATAGTGAAGGAGGGTTTTAAAAATTCCAACCAAGGATTCAATATTTTCAACTACAGTGAAGTGAAAGTGGAAACACGACACGTTCAACTCCTCTCTCAGGGTTGAATTTTGTTCCCACCAGAAAATGTGACTTGACAATTATTGATGTTAAACTGTTCTTGAAAAAAATTTACTTGCAATTGGTCTTTGATGAGAGAATGGGAATGAGGGATAGTGAAACGCGTTTACAAATAAGAAGTGTCTATAACCCACCCCTACATCCCCAGTTGAAAAATCTAGAAAATTCCATTGAACATGAACTCAGGGCAACGATGAGTAAGAATAGGTTTCCCTCTAACTTGACTTAGGTGGAAAAGGAAACTTTAGTTGAGTTGAAGAATAACCGGCAACTAAGAGTTATGAAGCCTGACAAGGGAGGAGGGATTGTTTTAATGAATAATGTGATGTATGAGGCAAAAATGTTGGAATACTTATATGATGAGAATAAATATTCCCAGGTTTCTATTAATGAAATTAACATAGACTACAAAAAGATATACGTGGCTTTATATGACTTACTATTGGACGGTTTTATAGATAGGAAGCTATTCGAATTTTTGCACAATCCATGCCCATGAGTTCCTTCTACATTTGGAATACCGAAAACTCATAAAAATGTCCATGACCCGCCCCTAAGGCGAACTGTGGCTGTAGAGGGATCTATCACATCCCCTTTGGCAAGGCACTTGGATGTAAAACTTAAACATTTGGTAATGACAAATGAGATGTTGTTAAAGAACTCGTGGGATTTTATAAGGCGTATTAAACAAGAAATTTTTAGTGAGGATGTAATTTTCATCACTATAGATATTGTGGATTTATTTGGTTCAATGCCTCATGCTATTGGCATTAAATGATTTGAGGAATACCTAAGAGAAGACACACATTTAAACCCTGATGAGATTCATATTAGTATGCAATCGATGGAATTAGTTTTAAAAAATAATTACATTTTCTTTCAGGGAGAATTTTTTCAGCAGACCAGTGGAGTGGCAATGGGGGCAAGGTGTGCCCCTAGGTATGCCAGCCTGATACTAATTGTGTGGGAGAAGAAGTTTGTTTTGAATAGTATATATAAGGATTGTTGGTTCAGTAGAATCAGTGACCTTAAATAAGATTTTTAAACCCCCTTTTAAATGTGTCTATAGGACGGGAACAAGTATCAAAAATGCTTCGGAAGGATACTGTGACTGTAAGGGGGGTGGAACCCGAAAAAAGAAAGGGACATTCAAATGTGGGAGATGTGCGCAATGCCCTTTCATTATGAATACTACTAGTCCACCTGGATTCCAGAAATAGAACCCTCATGACAAGGAGCTACAGAATTACAGAGTTTACAAAACTGTTAATTCTGAAGGGGTTGTGTATCTTGCCTTATGTGAGTGCAAGGCATTCTACGTAGGAAAAACCAAGAGGAAGCTGAAAAGGAGAGTATATGAACATTTAAATGCCATAAGTAACAGAAATGTTAATAATGCACTATATAGGCATAGTATAGCATGTGGAAAAGGAAAGTTTAGATGTGAAGTCGTTCAATCTCACCTTCAGTCTTATTAATAGGTTTGGAGCCAATCATCGGCTCCGAGTCAGCCAATTAGCAAAGCTCGAGGTCTCAAACAGTTTGAGGCCAAAGCCCTGTCCCACAATGCACCTGATTCAAACTGGAACCTTAGTTTGAGAGACAGCCTTACAGAACTATCTGCAAATATATAGAGCTGAGTATATTTTTCTTTATTATTCTGTATTATAGAGCTAAATTGTTTGCTTAGATATCTGTTGTCTTACTGCTCTGCAAATATATAGAGAACAGTATATATTTTTTGGCTTTATAATCTGTGTTGAAACTGTTTTTCCCCACCCCCCTCATTTCCTGCCTTGTTTTCAGATGATATAATTTAGCTAGTGTTGTGTGTCCTGTTAATTAACAATCTGCATTCAAACTGGAACCTTAGTTTGAGAGACAGCCTTACAGAACTATCTGCAAATATATAGAGCTGAGTATATTTTTATGTATTATTCCGTATTATAGAGCTAAATTGTTTGCTTAGATATCTGTTGTCTTACTGCTCTGCAAATATATAGAGAACAGTATATATTTTGTGGCTTTATAATTTGCACATTTCTCACATCTGTGTTGAAACTGTTCCCCCCACCTCATTTCGAGCCTTGTTTTCTGCTGATATAATTGAGCTAGTGTTGTGTGTCCTGTTAATTAACAATCTGCATCCAAACTGGAACCTTAGTTTGAGAGACAGCCTTACAGAACTATCTGCAATTATATAGAGCTGAGTATATTTTTCTGTATTATTCTGTATTATAGAGCTAACTTTGTTTGCTTAGATATCTGTTGTCTTACTGCTCTGCAAATATATAGAGAACAGTATATATTTTTGGCTTTATAATTTGCACATTCCTCACATTTATTTATTTTATTTTATTTTTTATTTATTTAACATTTGTTGACCGGGAATGTCCGACTAGGTTCCACAGATCCTGTTTTCAGCGGAGGCCCGGGGAGAAATGCTCCAGAAGCATGTCTTTAGAATGTGGGAGGAAACCGGAGTACCCGGAGGAAACCCACTCGAACGCAGGGAGAACATGCAAACTCCACACAGAAGGCACCCCAGCCAAGAATCGAACCAGAGAAACTCTTGCTGTGAGGCGACAGCATTAACCGCTGCACCACTGCACCGCACATCTGTGTTGAAACTGTTTTTCCCCACCCCCCTCATTTCCTGTCTTGTCTTCAGCTGATATAATTGAGCTGGTGTTGTGTGTCCTGTTAACAATCTGCATTCAAACTGGAACCTTAGTTTGAGAGACAGCCTTACAGAACTATCTGCAAATATATAGAGCTGAGTATATTTTTCTGTATTATTCTGTATTATAGAGCTAAATTAATTGTTTAGATATCTGTTGTCTTACTGCTCTGCAAATATGTAGAGAACAGTATATATTTTTTGGCTTTATAATTTGCACATTTCTCACATCTGTGTTGAAACTGTTTTTCCCCACCCCCCTCATTTCCTGTCTTGTCTTCAGTTGATATAATTGAGCTAGTGTTGTGTGTCCTGTTAATTAACAATCTGCATTCAAACTCAAACCTTAGTTTGAGAGACAGCCTTACAGAATTATCTGCAAATATATAGAGCTGAGTATATTTTTCTGTATTATTTTGTATTATAGAGCTAAATTGTTTGCTTATATATCTGTTGTCTTACTGCTCTGCAAATATATAGAGAACAGTATATATTTTTTGGATTTATAATTTGCACATTCCTCACATCTGTGTTGAAACTGTTTTTCCCCACCCCCCTCATTTCCTGTCTTGTCTTCAGCTGATATAATTGAGCTAGTGTTGTGTGTCCTGTTAATTAACAATCTGTATTCAAACTGGAACCTTAGTTTGAGAGACAGCCTTACAGAACTATCTGCAAATATATAGAGCTGAGTATATTTTTCTGTATTATTCTGTATTATAGAGCTAAATTGTTTGCTTATATATCTGTTGTCTTACTGCTCTGCAAATATATAGAGAACAATATATATTTTTTGGCTTTATAATTTGCACATCCCTCACATCTGTGTTGAAACTGTCCCCCCCCCCCTGTTCTTGGTTCTAGTTTAAATTTGGTGGCTTTTGCAGTACTGTAGATTTGATCTAAGACACTCCCTCAGGCCCATCTCTTTACCACATTCTACCTAATAAACCCTTTCTGCACTTGCTTTTAGTCCTTTTTAATTTAATTACATTTTTTCAAACTGTGTGTGGACTAATATTGCTACATATTCAAGTGTGCCAGCTTGCACTGCATGAGAATTGTATTTACTACTGCTTTTGCTACTTTTCTGAAAAAAAAAATTCATCTGCTTTTAATGTACTTGTGTTTCTTCCTACTTTATTTTGCTTTTGCGTCATCTTAAAAGTACTCAATTGTATTTATTACTGCTTGGTGTAACTCATTCTAAGCCTTTTAGTTTAAACACTTGGGCTTCAGACCAGTTGTTTTACATTAAGAGGGTTTGTGGACTGCACTGTAGTGGCAGAACAGGTAGCTTACATACTTCTAAGTTGGGAACTGCTGATTGAGGGCTCAGTGTCTGTTATTCTAAAAGTGTATTAATTCTGGTTTAAGCACTTGGGCTTTCAGGCCAGTTATTTTACATTAAGAGGGTTCGTGGTCTGCACTCTTGTGGGAGGAGATGCTGGACTCTGCCCTTCTGAGCTGGGAATTTCTGGTTAAAGGCTTATAGTGCATGCATATCTGAACTGCTTCTTACTGAAATTGGTACACCTTGTTTGCTGTAGCATAGACTAGATCCAGGCCTGCTGAATCTAGCTTTGTTTGTATAACTTGAGCACTAATCCAGGCATTCTTTAAAGTATTCAATTGTATTTATTACTGCTTGGTAGTAACTTGATTAAAGTGTAGCTATCATTCTAAGTCTTTTGGATTAAGCACTTGGGCTTCAGACCAGTTGTTTTACATTAGGAAGGTTTGTGGCATGCACTGTGGTGGCAGGACAGGTAGCTTTCATCCTTCTAAGTTGGGAACTGCTGATTGAGAGCTCAGTGTCTGTTATTCTTAAAGTGTATTAGTTCTGGTTTAAGCACTTGGGCTTCAGGCCAGTTATTTTACATTAAGAAGGTTCATGGTCTGCACTCTTGTGGGAGGAGAGGCTGGACTCTGCCCTTCTGAGCTGGGAATTTCTGGTTAAAGGTTTATAGTGCCTGCATATTTGAACTGTTTCTTACTGAAATTGTTACACCTTGTTTGTTGTAGCATAGACTAGATCCAGGCCTGCTGAATCTAGCTTTGTTTGTATGCTTGTTATTTCCCTGGAACGCTAATTCCACCCAAAACGTGGCTTCTCGGCACTTCTGTGGATCCCTAGTGATATCTGCATTGCTTACTGTACTTATTTCCTTGTTTCACTTGAAAGAAAGTTACTGTTTGTCGTTTTTGCATTTAAGTTACCTGTAACACATTGCACTTAAGTTACCTGGCACTTGCTCACTAAAGCAATTATATAAGTCAGCACTAAAAATTAAAAGCACTACACCCTCACTCCCCATTGGCCCTTGTTTTCAATTATAAAGTAATTCCCAATATTATTCTAGCATGTCCAAAGGTCAGTTGTCAAACTCCTCTCCGGTCCAGCTGGTGAATCTGGGAATCTTGAGGCAATGTTCCAACTGCCTCATGTACACAGACAACATTCCTCCTCCCAACAAATTCCAACACATGTGAGAGATGCAACCATATAGCCAAACTGGAGGCTTAGCTCTCTCAACTCAGTACTGGCATAACCAGTCAGGAGGAGAAGGAAACCACACTCACTACAATTCCAGTCTCACATAGACCTACCACGACAGCAAACCAAACACATAATCACACAAAAACATACTCGGAGGCTCTAAATAAAGATCTGCCTAAGCAGCAGAGACCTCCAAAGCAGAGACCCAAGCAACCGCTACCCCAAAACAAAACAGTGCAACACATATCTCACAAAGCCAGTGTGCCGAACAGTCACAGCCCTTAAGGCTAAACAACACACCTGATACACTTGTAATAGGTGACTCTATCATCAGGCACACTGACGTCCCGCTCACCAGGCTGAACAAGGAGAAGGTCACGGTGAGCAGCCTGTCGGGCGCTAGGATCCGCCACATAACACAAGTACTCAGGTCACTCCAAGGCAAGTACAAATATGACTCAGTCATTGTCCATGCTGGTGTGAATGACCTGAGACGTACCTCCCTGGACTACATAAAAAGAGACATAGAGGAGCTCTCTGAGCATGTAGCCCAGGCCGGTATGACCCTGACCTTGAGTAGCATTGGCTTAAGTACTGGTGTCATTCAAAGGGGATCCAATGCCTGTCAGCCTGGGATGATATGCTCGACAAGCCACGATGCTTCGCTAGGGATGGCTTGCACCTGTCACCCCTGGGCTTTTGGATATTGGCAAAGGCTCTTGCCACCCACATAGTGCCTTTTTTAGGCAAGGCTCAAAAGACAAACCCACCTCCATAGGTATCACAAGGGATAAGAAACTAAGAGTAATGCTACTCAACGCCAGAAGTCTAAACCTCAAGATGCACACACTCGAAACTCTCCTTAGCATGGAGAACATCGATATCTGTGCAGTAACAGAAACCTGGTTCAGGGCTCTTGAGAGCACCCCAGCACTACCAGGTTATACCTCATACCATGCTTTTCGGCCCCAAAACTTGGACCGAACCACAAAAGGAGGGGGAGTATCGATATTCATCAAAGATACCCACACCTCCAGGTTGGTGGCAAAGCACGAAGCATCAGAACTATCCATGTGCAACTAACAGTGGGTAAAACTACCTTCCAGTTTATAAACAAACTAAACTTTCAACTTGAACCACACAAAAGGCAGCAAATTAACTAGTAGCTATAAACAGGCAAAAATGATTTATTATGTTAGCGCTTTCGGAAAGGTTAATACCCTTCCTTCATCAGACAATTCAATACACAAATTAACTTTCCTTATATAGCTACACCATAATTACTAAATGACATCATTATAATCAATTAGAACACCAATTAAACATGCAAAGCACTTGATGAAGCTGGAGCCTAGAACTTTACTTTCACCAAGCCTTATAACTAAGTAAGCCCATAAAAATAAATAGAGTCATATGTATTTCAATACGCATATTCACAAAAATTAGCTGAATAAAAATGAATTAGCAAGTATGCAATTCATTAAATAAATAATAAATACTGCAAATAGTAGCAAGCTGATAACATATTTAAAAACCTTCTAAAATCCATTTAATATGCTAAAATATTATAATAAGTATAATAAATACTAATATAATCTATCATATCGCAATTATAAAATTCCTAAGTAACTAATCTTACCAACTTTATAAATGTAAATGTATATAAACTGTTTAAGAAATTATTAGTTATTATTTGTGAATGAATAAGTACACTAAAATTGTAAAAATTGTAATATTTATAAAACATGTTAAATATCTTATTCTTTATATAATTGAACTTAACATGTGTTATACATTATATGAATTTTCACTTATGTTAAATTTTTAAATTTGGAACATAAACAAGGTTATCTTTTCAACGCTAATTTCCTAAGCACACATTTTATGGAAACAAACTCATTAAGACCAGGAGGGACATAAGCTGTAGTTCTAATCTGCCATTGAAGTTCGTGGCATTCTAAATCTAATTGCCACAGACTACCCCTAGGATCTGGTGTCACCTGATGTAATACTACAAACCTAAAATTATGGTTGGGGTTATCAGCCAAATGTCTTGACAAAGCATTATTGTTGTTCCGTTTGGTTATTGCGTATTGATGTTCGTAAATACACTGTCTCAATTCCCTTTCGGTTTTACCAATGTAAAACGCAGGACAATCTTGGCATAAGGCACAGTAAACTACTGCTTTAGATAAACATGAGTGTTTACCTTGAACCTGTAATGAACGTTCCTGATTATTACCTCCTTATCAATACACAGAAACTTTTATTAATAACTTCAAATGAAATTTCTTTGATTAAAGAAACAGGATAGCCTCTTTTAATAAACATAGATTCTAGATGGGAACATTCGTGTAAAAAATCATTCTCTTCAGAAATCATTCTTGCTGCCCTCACCATTTGTCCTTTGATAACAGCTCTCTTCTGATGGGGAGGGTGGCAACTTGTATAATGAAGGAATGAGTTTGAGTATGTAGGTTTCCTATATATTGTACTGTTAAATTTAGCTTTTTCCAAGTTTTTATGAATAAGCGCATCTAAAAAGCTAATTTGTTCATGTTGAATGTCATATGTAAATTCTAAAAAATTAGTTAAAGATGAAATGTTGGAAATAAAGTTTGAAATAAGCTCACAGGGTCCTTTCCAAATAAAAAACATATCATCCTGGTACCGGGTGTACCAGGCAACATTATGTTTAAAAAGATCATTATTAAATAGGAAGGACTTCTCCCAATGTGCCATCACACAATTGGCAAAGCTGCCCCCACAGGGTGACCCCATCGCCACACCTGTCTTTTGGAGGTAGATTTGGCCTTCAAACCACATGAAATTATTTCTCAGCACTAAATCCAATAAAGTTTCAACTAAATATATACTGTCTTCTTTGATTTGTCTTTCATGCATAAAATCTCTAATCCATTCAAGACCAGTATCTTGTGGAATCACTGTATATAGGTCCTTAACATCTACTGTTAAGAACGTATAATCTTGATTGAAAGGTATTCTTCCTAGTTGTTCTAAAAAACTCCAAGAGTCCTTACAGATTTGATTTTCAGCTAGTATTAAATTGAATTTGTATTGAATTGTCTGATGAAGGAAGGGTATTAACCTTTCCGAAAGCGCTAACAAAAATCATTTTTGCCTGTTTGTAGCTACCAGTTCATTCACTGCCTTTTGTGTGGTTCAAGTTTAAAGTTTAGTTTGTTTGTAGCAGTTTTTGATAATATGGCAAGCGACTTACTAGCAGCTTCTCAAGGATCTTTATTTTCGCAAGTGGAGCCTATTAGTACTGGGACTGACAGTTCTAAAAGGAAAACCGTTAATGCAACTGTTAATGCAACAAGTGCCAGTTCCGTTAATGCAACAAACGTTAGTTCCGGTGAGGCGAACGCCAACGGGAATTTGACAGTACTAATTCAAGTGCTGTTGGGTC
Source organism: Protopterus annectens (assembly GCF_019279795.1). Lineage (NCBI taxonomy): Eukaryota > Metazoa > Chordata > Ceratodontiformes > Protopteridae > Protopterus > Protopterus annectens. Next base: position 1,560,256,382 of record NC_056726.1, read on the forward strand.
ACGTGGAAGCGTTAACACAACGCATGGATTATTTTTCAAATGGTAACAATTTAGTAGCAAATGCTGTTTCTCAGGTACAAAATCAAGAGAGGAACGAGCTGGGTGAATCTAACAACAATGTCAGTTTGGTAGTAAACCGTCAACTACCTGGACCTGATGTACCCAATACCAGAGGGTTGAATATGGATAATAGGCAAGGTGGGCAGCCTGTTCCAAGTGTAAATAACATTTGTCCACCTCGACAAACAGGTAATACACCTTTGCCTACTTTGACTAACTTTTTAGAGAATAAGTACACATTTTCTCAAGTTGTGTCTAATGTAGCATTACAAGAAGACGAGGCAGTAGTGAACAACATTTTGACAAGTAAAAACAAGTTTGACAATAAACTGTATAAATGCAGGAAACTTCAGCTGGAGGTTTCTTATTTGGAAGAATGCTTGAGTAAGAAAATCATTCCTAAAGGCCTAAGGCAATGGAGTGGCAAACCAGTGGGTCTAGTGGAAGGATCGGACTTTCATAAGACTTTATTGGAGCTCTTTAATAAACAAGGTCTTGAATTTAACAGTACAATATATAGGAAACCTACATACTCAAACTCATTCCTTCATTATACAAGTTGCCACCCTACACTAGTTTGAGTAAATTATTGGGTGATAAACCTAAAATCACCTATAGAAGAGGTCCTAACATTAAGGCACTACTTGAATGTCCTACAAAAAAGGTTAATGTTCACAATAAAGGAATGTTTAAGTGTGGAAGATGTAACCAATGCAAGTTTCTGTGTATTGATAAGGAGGTAATAATCAGGAACGTTCATTACAAGGTTCAAGGTAAACACTCATGTTTATCTAAAGCAGTAGTTTACTGTGCCTTATGCCAAGATTGTCCTGCGTTTTACATTGGTAAAACCGAAAGGGAATTGAGACAGCGTATTTACGAACATCAACACGCAATAACCAAACAGGACAACAATAATGCTTTGGCAAGACATTTGGCTGATAACCCCAACCATAATTTTAGGTTTGTAGTATTACATCAGGTGACACCAGATCCTAGGGATAGTCCGTGGCAATTAGATTTAGAATGCCACGAACTTCAATGGCAGATTAGAACTACAGCTTATGTCCATCCTGGTCTTAATGAGTTTGTTTCCATAAAATGTGTGCTTAGGAAATTAGCGTTGAAAAGATAACCTTGTTTATGTTCCAAATTTAAAAATTTAACATAAGTGAAAATTCACATAATGTATAACACATGTTAAGTTCAATTACATAAAGAATAAGATATTTAACATGTTTTATAAATATTATAATTTTTACAATTTTAGTGTACTTATTCATTCACAAATAATAATTAACAATTTCTTAAACAGTTTATATATATTTACATTTATAAAGTTGGTAAGATTAGTTACTTAGGAATTTTATAATTGCGATATGATAGATTATATTAGTATTTATTATACTTATTATAATATTTTAGCATATTAAATGGATTTTAGAAGGTTTTTAAATATGTTATCAGCTTGCTACTATTTGCAGTATTTATTATTTATGTAATGAATTACATACTTGCTAATTCATTTTTATTCAGCTAATTTTTGTGAATATGCGTATTGAAATACATATGACTCTATTTTTATGGGCTTACTTAGTTATAAGGCTTGGTGAAAGTAAAGTTCTAGGCTCCAGCTTCATCAAGTGCTTTGCATGTTTAATTGGTGTTCTAATTGATTATAATGATGTCATTTAGTAATTATGGTGTAGCTATATAAGGAAAGTTGATTTGTGTATTGAATTGTCTGATGAAGGAAGGGTATTAACCTTTCCGAAAGCGCTAACATAATAAATCATTTTTGCCTGTTTGTAGCTACCAGTTAATTCGCTGCCTTTTGTGTGGCCTTCCAGTTTATAGCCTGCTACAGACCACCCTCCCAAACCCAGGAACCCCACTCGGCCTTCCTGAGAACACTGGAAAATATGAAGGTCTCTCCAAACACCATTATATTGGGCGAGTTCAACTACCCAAGCATAGACTGGGAGCATTACTCTAGCTCCAACACCCTAGCCCAAAGGTTCCTGGAATTCATAAACTCAAATGCTATGGAACAATTTGTTACCACTCCCACAAGAGGGGAAAACATACTGGACCTGATCATCACCAACATGGGGACTCTATGCTCCAGACCAGAAGTGTATCCCTCACTGGTAAGATCAGACCATAAACTGATCTCACTGGATATTCACATCCCGACCCCACCCCCTGCCCAGAAAACCACAGTGAAAAACCTCTCTAAAGCAAATTTCACACTCCTCAAAACTGAGGTGGAATCCTTCAAAGCCCCCGGGCCTGTGGAAAATATGGCCCAGACCGCAGAATCCTTTATAAATGCATTCTATGAACACCTTCAGGAATGCATGGATCATGCAATCCCAAATAAAACCAAGACCCAGTCCTCCAAAGGCAGACATCATGTCTGGTGGACCCCAGCCATAAACAAACTATACAATAGAAGGAGGAAGCTACTACATGATAGAGCAAAATCCCAAAAAGGGAAGGCATCTCTGATTAGTATTAGCAAAAAACTAAGGGCACTCATAAAATCGTCTAAAGCCAGCTTCGAGAGAAAAATTGCACAGGACACTAAGGATAATCACAAGGCTTTCTTTAGTTATGTTAGGAACCTGGGTGGGAATTCCCAGATATGCTCAGAATTAGTCCAAAATGACAAAAAATACACCAAACCCACAGACATTGCCAACATCCTAGCTGACAGGATCAGCGCAAACTTCTCCCACCAAAGGGCAAATATCTATCCCAGCAGAGTGCTGCCCCTGACATCTCAGATGCTCAGGTAAGAGCTGCCCTCTCCAAAGCAAAAACACAGCATCAATGGGACCAGACGGTGTCCCGGGCTGCATCCTACATGAACTCCAAGAAGAGCTAAACCCAAACATAAAACTACTGTTCATTCTCAGCCTTACTACAGGATATGTTCCTAAAGAGTGGCGTACAGCAATAGTGGTCCCTTTCCACAAAGGTGGTGCCTCAACGGACCCTGGAAACTATTGCCCCATAAGCCTGACTAGCTTGGTCTGCAAAGCTATGGAAAGGATCATCATGGACCTCATAAATAAAGATATTGGGGACCTACAGACACTGGATCCTACCCAGTTCAGCTTTGTTAAGGGCAGATCCTGCCTCTTAAACCTGGTTGACTTCTTTGAAACAGTCACCAAGGCCATTGACGAAGGGAAGGTGGTCCACACAGCCTACCTGTACCTCTTAAAAGCCTTCGATACAATACCCCACTCGGGCATTATAGATAAGCTCATCAGCTTAAATATAAACCCATATGTCACTAGATGGGTTGCAAACTGGTTCAAGGACAGAACCCACATGGTTAGAATTGCTGGAGCCATGTCAGACTCCAAACCAGTTACAAGTGGCGTCCCACAAGGCTCAGTCCTGGGACCTCTTTTGTTCGGTATATATTTCTCGGAGGTACAGGCCAACACAGAAGGACTGTGGCTGACCAAGTTCGCAGATGACTGCAAACTGGGCGCCATAATCGACTCTCCAGCCGACACAAGCATCCTCCAAAAGGGCCTCATAGAAACAGACAACTGGTGCCAGAGCCATGGCCTCAAGCTAAATGCCAAAAGTGTATAGTCATCCCTTTGGCAAAAACAAAGTGCCCACAAATTACCACATAGGTGATAATCCATTAAGTACAGAAGAAGTAATTAGGGACCTGGGGACCCAAGTTGATAGCAATCTCTCATTTGACAACCACGTGGCCAAAGTAGTTAGAAAAACATTTTATATAGCCCTCCTAATCATGAAGAGATTCACATCTAGATTAGGGGAGGTCATCGTGCCTCTTTACTCATCCCTCATCAGGCCCATAATCGAGTACAATGCCCCTTTTGGGATGTACCTTACCAAACACCTGCAGCAACTGGAAAGACCCCAAAAGTACCTCACCAAGAGGATCAAAGGGCGCAAACAGATGCCATATGCTGCCCGGTTAAAGAAACTCCAGCTCTACTCAGTAGCATACCGCCTGTTCAGAGGTGATCTGTGCCTGACGTATAAAGTCATGTCCAACCCGGAATTAATGGACATGCTGCACCTCATAAAATCCAAATCCCATCGAGCTACGCGCTCGAGAGATGTGAACCTCAGCACTGAAATAAATAGGACATGCTGGAGGGACAGATTCATAACACAGAGGCTCCCTTCACTCTGGAATAAAATCTCAGTCCAGGTTAGGCAGAGTCCCTCATTGACTCTCTTCAAGAGGAATCTTGATGAGTGGATGGGAGATCGTAGGTTTACCCCGGGTATCACTTCTGTGTCACTGTTAAACAGAGGCACAGTATACTAACCTCGAAAAAGGGCATAGCAAAATTAATTTAAAATGGGTGGCGAAAGCCAAACATACTCTGGCTAGGATTATAAATGCCCTAGAGCAGATAGCCTAGTATGAACCTATGAACCTATGAACTACATTCCCCAGATCTAGTTTGCTGCTGCAACTGATTGGGTGTTCTCTACAGCTCTTACCCGTTGGAGAGATAAGTTTACAATTTCTATTGAAAATTTCATAATAGTTTTCACAGTTATTGGTTAGTTAGGTCTTAGTAGTATAGTTTTTTTGTTTGGGTTGTCTGTTTTCGGATTTATATCCTGTTGGATAGTTTTTTTTTCTCTCCCTCTAGTTTTATACTTGGCCCTGTTTATTCAAGTTAGCCGTTGGCTTTTTTGCTCTATCCCAGCCTAATTAGGCTTGCTGCAGTTTCTGCATATTTCATTTGTTAGCCGGTTAGGCTCTTGGCTGTTTTTTGTTTCCTTAGCCTGTTAGGCTTTTTCTATTACAGTTCGAAGTGTTATAGCTGCCTTGGAATACTTTTAGCTGGTGAGGCTCACTTTTCTTTGGACATAGTTGTTGTTGTTCTTGGCTACAATGTCTGAAAAAGCTAAATCTGGATTTAAGAGGTGCCTCAAATGTAGTCAGAAAATGTCGATTACAGATGGCCATTCTACATGTGTGTACTGTTTGGGGGAGGTGCATTTACAGGAGGTTTGCTCCATTTGTCATGGCTTCAGCTCTAGGGTGTTAGCTGAAAGGAAGCGTAAGCTGGTAGAGTGGGATTTAATTAAGTATGCCTTCCAAACAGATTTGGATTCTGCTCTGAGTCAACCAAAACCCTCTTCTCCAGCCTCTTCATCTAGTTCAGCTCCGAAGGGCTCTTCGGTTCCAAAGACATCTAAAATGGCTACGGTCTCAGCTCCAGTGTCATCAGAACTGACCGTTCAGGTTGCTGGTAGGAGTCGGTCCCCAGTTTTGTAACCAGTATCTCCTACTTTGAGATCCCTGATTCTGGGGTCACTGGCTCCATTGGTGGTCTCCTCTCGGGTTTCCAGACTTTCCGATTTGGACATAGACCGAGTGGTGCGGAGACTTCTACAGGATCTGGCGCTTGCTAAAATTATGTCAGTTTCGACTCTAGCACCTTTGGAACTGGCAAAGTCTTCTCCTGTTGTTGTTGCTCCTCCTCCGACTCAAACCGAGACATCGGAGCCGGAGGAGGCCAGTCAGTCGTTGGTGGAGCCATCAGTACCGACACTCACTTCTGAACTGTCGGTACTGACCACCCTGATATTCTCTGCTCCTGTGGTGGAATCTTTGAGTAGACACTCTCCTGTCGGTTCCGGGAGAAGGAAACCAGACTGATACATTGGTTCCGACTCTCCCTCTTGGGGCTTTGGCACAGATGAGTTTGGCTCCTACCTCAGGCTCGGAGCCGGTGGTTCTGGTGTGGGAGGAGTCTTCAGTGTCTTTGGACCCGGGTGCTTCTTTGCATCGGAGCCATGGGGCCTTCGATGCCATGAGGAGGGCTTTGTCCCCTCGGACTTCCAAAATCTCTGATATGGCCACCTCCTCCTGAAAGGCACCTGCTTCTTCTCCACTTCTACAGGTTCACCATAAGCATAGGGACCCAGGTCCTCAGGATGGCCCCTTGGAGGAACCTTGCTCTTCCGAGACCTCCCCAGAGATTCCCACTGAGGAGGTCCCTCGGAAGAGATTATGTAAGAGGAGACATCTGGATTCCCCTCAGGAATCCATCACATCGGACAAGGTCCCCCTCTGAGGATATTTCCTTTGAAGATATTCTTGAGATCCTTAAGCAGAGGGGAGACTGGCAGCCCCAAAACCCTACCGAGGATGAATCGGTGCTCCTGAAGGCTTTTGGGTCCCGACCCTCCACCTCTTGGGTGTCTCCGCCCTTCGATGAGTTGATGGATCTTTTGTCTCGAAGGGCGTGGGAGTCACCAGATTCTATAGGGCCTGTTCCTAGAAGGCCAAACAAGTACATTTCAGTACCCCATAGGTTCATAGGTTCATAGGTTCATAGGTAGGTACTAGGCTATCGGCCCTGGGGCCTATACAAGCCCAGCCAAAAAGGTACCCTGGCTTTTGACACCCTAGAAAATTATTTTCCTATGCCACTGTCAAGCAGAGCCACAGAAGTGATCCCCGGGGTGAATTTCCTATTTCCCATCCAATCATCAAGATTTTTCTTGAAGAGTGCTAATGAGGAGCTTTGTTTAATATAGATAGGTAGTTTATTCCAGAGTATGGGAAGTCTCCGGGACAGGAATCTGTCCCTCCGGCATGTTCTGTTTATTGTGGTGACAAGGATTAGGTCCCTAGAGTGTGTAGCTCGGAGGGATTGGGATTTCTTTAAGTGGAGCATGTCCAACAGCTCTGGGTTTGACATAGCTTTGTATGTTAGGCAGAGATCGCCTCTGAGTAGGCGATATGAAGTTTTTTGAGACGGTCTGCGTAGAGCATCTGTTTGAGGCCAGTAATCCTCTTTGTGAGGTATTTCTGTGGCCTTTCCAGTTGTTGTAGATGTCTTGTGAGGTACATACCAAAAGGGGCATTGTACTCTATAATGGGTCTAATGAGTGATGAATAAAGGGGAACAATGACCTCTTTTTTTCTGGATGAGAAACCTTTTGTGATGAGGTGTGCCACGTAGAAGGATTTCCTGACTACTGTGGCGATGTGACTATCAAAGGAGAGACTACTGTCCACCTGTGTTCCAAGGTCTCTTATCACACTTTCGGTGTTAAGTATACTGCCGCCTATGTTGTAGTTCATGGGTACAGAGTTTTTACCAAAGGGGATGACAATGCACTTTTTGGCATTGAGCTTGAGGCCATGGCTTTGACACCAGGCATCTGTCTCAGTGAGGCCCTTTTGTAGGATGTCCAAATCATTAGGAGTTTCGATTATGGCTCCTAGTTTGCAGTCATCTGTGAACTTCATTAGACAAAGACCTTCTGTGTTAGCCTGTACTTCAGAGACATAGATACCAAACAGGAGAGGACCCAGGACTGAACCCTGTGGTACTCCACTTGTCACTGGTTTGAATTCGGATTTGGAGTCTGCTACTTTCACAGTGTGGGTTCTGTCAGTGAGCCAGTTGGCAACCCATCTTGTGACATAGGGATTTATACCTAGTTTAGTGAGTTTATCTATAATTCCAGAGTGGGGGATGGTGTCGAAAGCCTTGGCAAGATCTAGATAGGCTGTGTGAACCACCTTACCCACGTCTACAGCTTTGGTGACTGCTTCAAAGACGTCAAGTCAGGTTTAAGAGACATGATCTGCCTTTTACAAACCCAAACTGGGTGGGGTCCAGAGTTTGGAGATTACCAATGTCTTTGTTTATAAGTTCCATGATGATACATTCCATGGCCTTGCAGACCAGGCTCGTCAGGCTAATGGGGTGGTAGTTCCCCGGGTCCGTGGTGGCTCCCCCCTTGTGGAGTAGGATAACCATCACTGTGTGCCATTCAGCAGGCACAAATCCTGAGGTGAGGCTATGATTGAACATGGTACTTAGGTGGGGTGCCAGTTCGTTCTGTAGTTCATGTAGAACACAGCCTGGGATGTTGTCTGGTCCCATGGATGCTGTGTTCTTGGCTTTGGAAAGTGTGTTTTTTACCTGTGCAGCCATGATTACAGGAACTTTGCATTCTTCCGGTATAGAGATGGGCTCTTTAGGGGGTGAGAGGGGGGTAAAGTTAGCACTGAACCTATCTGCCAGGATGTTGGCAATATCAATTGGATCTGTATATTTAGTGCCATTATGCTGTAACTCAGAGCAGATCTGAGTGTTGCCATTGAGATTCTTGACATAGCTATAGAATGCTTTGTGGTTGTCTTTAGAATCAGTGGCAATTTTGTTTTCGTAACTAGCTTTGGAGAATTTTATCAGGGATCACAACTTCTTATTGAGGCCGACCATGGAGCTCCTCCACTCATGGGATTTTACTCTCTTTTGCAACGTTTCTTACTTCTGTTGTACAGTTTGTTTATGGAAGGCGACCACCAGATTGGCTTTCTTTTTTTGGAGGATAGCATCTTGTTTCTGTTTGGGATAGCACGATCCATGCACTCATGTAAGTGCTTATAAAGTGCAATTGTGTAGGATTCAGTAGTCGTAACTGTATTGTCTATCTGCATGGGTGTCATGAAGTTCACCACTTCTGTCTTAAGTAGCATGAAGTTGGCTTTGGAAAAATTTTTTACCATGGTTTTCTTAATGGGGGTGGGGGCAGGATGTGGACATCTAGGGTAATTAGTTTATGGTCGGATCGGACCAATGAGGCACTGACTTCAGGTGTGGAACACCGGTCACTCATGTTGGTAATGACTAGATCTAAGATATTGTTGCCCCTGTTGGGGGTGTGGATAAGTTGATCCAGGGCATTGGAGTTTATGAATTCCAGAAAGCGTTGAGCAAAGGAGTTAGTACATGAGTAGTTTTCCCAGTTAATGGTGGGGTAGTTGAAATCGCCCATTATTAGGGTGTTTGGTTGAACCCTAATATTTTCCAGTACATCAAGAAAAGAGGAGTGGGAATCCTGGGGCATGGTGGGAGATCTGTAGCAAGCTACAATTTGGATTGCAGTTTTGCCCAGAGTTAGTTGCACTTGGATAACCTTGGCTGCATTATGCTGAGCAACTAGCCTGGAGGTGTGGATATCCTTAATGAATATGGACACACCTCTGCTTTTGGTGTTCCGGTCCAGGTTACATGGCCGAAAAGTGTCGTATGAGTTATAGCCTGGTAATGCAGGGGTGCTCTCTGGAGCCTTGAACCAGGCCTCAGTCACTGCACAGATATCAATATTCTCCATTTTAAGGAGTGCCTCGAGTGAGTGCATTTTGAGATTTAGACTTCTAGCATTGAGTAGCATCACCCTCAGTTTTTCCTTGCCTGTTCCTGTTACGGTGGTGAATTTGTCATTTGAACCTTGCCTAAAAAAGGCACTATAGGGGCGGCAAGAACCTTAGCCAGTATCCCGAATCCCAGGGGTGACAGATGCAGGCCATCTCTGGCAAAGCATCGTGGTCTGTCGACCATGTCATCCCAGACAGACAGATACTGGATCCCTTTAGAATGACACCAGAAGCTTAGCCAATTGTTGAAGTCAGTCATTTTGTCCTTGTACTGCGGCATCATTCTGGGTGATGGCAGAATGCTACTCAGGGCTAGGGTCATACCTGCCTGGGCTACAAGATCAGAGAGCTCTTCCATGTCTCTTTTCTTGTAGTCCAGGGAGGTACATCTCACATCGTTCACACCAACATGGACAATGACAGAGTCATATTTGTACTTGTTGTGGAGTGACCTGAGTACGTGGGTTATGTGGCGGATCCTGGCACCCGACAGGCAGCTGACAGTAACCTTCTCCTTGTTTAGCCTGGTGAGTGGGACATCAGTGTGCCTGACTATAGAGTTACCTATGACTAGTGTGTTGGGTACGTTGTTTTGCCTTATTGGCTGTGGTTGAGTGGCACACTGAGTCTGCGGGCTATGTGTCATTTGAGTTGTGTTGGCGGGGTGGAGGTTGCTTGCATTTCTGCTTTGGAGGTCTCTGTTGCTTGAGATTATTATTGAGTGCCTCTGCAAATGTTTTTGTGTTTCTATGCGTGGATTTTGGTGGTGTAGATTTAGTGAGACTATGTGATGAGTGTGGTGTGGTGCAAATGTTTACCTTCTCCTCTTGACTGTCAAGTTCAGTCTTGGTTGGAGAGAGCTTTACCTCCAGTTTGGCTAGATAAGTGCATCTCTCACAGGTTGTAGTGTTGAGTGGTAGGAGGAGAGGGTTGTCTGTGTACATGAAGCAATTTCTACATTGCCCCAAGATACCCAGATTCATCAGATAGACAGGAGAGAACACTGGGAGCTGACCCTTGGACATGCCTGAATAAAAAATATTTTCCTCTAAATATGTGAGGAAAGAGAGTACAACAGCTGTTTTTCTCTAAGCAAGTGAGGAAGGTAAGTACCAAAACTGTTTTCCTCTAGGGAAAGAGGAAGGTTGAGTTCTGTAGTAATTAGTAGGTTATTTAGTGCTTACAACAAGTTCTGAACAAGTGCTGATCAGGAATAAGCAAATTCAAGTGCTAAAACTAAGAATCTGTATCTGGACTAAACTAGTTACAGGAAAGGGGGGAAACAAGTGCAAATGCGGGCTTTTAAATCAGAAAGTTGAGAGATATGGAAAAACTGCCCAAACGGCCGGTAAATACAATTTCTGGGCTAGAACCACTCCTTATGTGGTAGATAGGTTACCTAGTGCTTACCACTTCCACTGATAAGCTAGAAGTCTTCCCTCCAACACGGAAAGCTTGGGGGGCTCAGAAGCTTACATACAGTTCTGGAAACAGCAAATCTGAATCTGGACTACACTAGTTACAAGAAAGGTAGGAAACAGGCTTAGATTTTATATATATATATATATATATATATATATATATATATATATATATATATATATATATATATATATATATATACAGAAAAGTAGCTAAAACAACAGTAAAAACAATTCAAATGCAGTGCAAGCTAGCACACTTGAGTATGTAGCAATGTTAGACCAAACAGTTTAAAACAATGCAATTAAATTAAAAATGACTAAAAACAAGTGCAGAAGGAGTCTATTAGGTAGAATGAGGTAAAGAGATGGGACTGGGGGGAGTGTCTTAAATCAAATCTACAGTGGGGGCGGGCAACTGCAAAAGCTTCCAAATTTAAACAAGACAGGAATAGGGAGGGAACCAACACCTTCAGCAGTGATCTGAATAACTATACAGTGAAGCAAAAATAACAGTGCACAACTCTGAAGTCAGCCAGCAATTATATAAAATTAGTCAAGCAACAATTAACAGTACACAACTCTGAAGTGCCAGAAAAATATACTTAGCTCTGTATATCTCCAGATAGTTTGAAGAGCATTCTGTCAGGACACAGGAAGGCTCCAGCAATGATATGCAGGCTGTTGATAAGTCCTTTTTATCTAAACCCATACCTGTTGTTGCCAAGGTGGTGGTGGCAGCCACTAAAAAAGAGATGTCGGAGACTTCTACGTCTGTCCATCCTCCTAATAGAGAGTTTAGGATAATGGACAGATATGGGAAGCACATGTTTAGTTCTACGACCTGTGCCTTATGGTCATTGAACTACCTGACCCACTTCACACGACTACAGAGAGATCTCCGCAAAGAGCTTGGAGATACTCTTCAGAGTGCAGTAGCCGACTCTTTGGCGGACAAGGTGACATCTCAGCTTGCTACCCTCAATTCCATTGTAAACTCTTCCATGCGCCTCATGTCTTATGCAGCTGATGGCATGAGTAGGGCTGCGGGTACAGGAATTGCTTTGCGAAGACATTCCTAGATGCACTTATGTTCTTTTGCAGAACCTTTTAAGTTATCGTTTGTGAATGCCCCTTTCGATGGTTCCTCCTTATTTGGACCAAAAGTTAGAGACCCTCACCAGATGTGAGCAAAACGGTAAGACTCTGTCTGCTGTTGGAGTCCATTTTTCTACCCCTACTAGACCTTATCCCAAAAGTCAACGGGGTGGGAAAATGTGGTTCCATAAAACCCAAGGAGCCTTTCCGAACTCACAAGGTGAAGCCTCCTCCAGGGGCAGAGGGGGAGGCAATGGTGGAAGATGACGCCTATGTGGCAGAGGGGGTGCACAGAACTATCGGGGGATGTTTGTCTTTGCACCTAGGCACTTGGCTAAATATCTCAGAAGACCAATGGGTACAAAACTTTATATCCAGAGGATATTCCATTCCCTTTCACTCACACCCCAGACCAACAAAAGGAATCCCAGACATTCCACCCAGTCTGCAGGATGTAGCATCCATAGAGGTCCAGAAATTATTGCAAAAAAGAATCATCCAGCCAGTCCCAGCAGATCAGCAAGGATCCGGAACTTACTCAAGGTTCTTTTTGGTACCAAAGAAGACAGGGGACTGGAGACCTATTCTGGACCTCAGCAGACTAAACAAATATGTGGTAAAGACGAAGTTCTGGATGGTCACGCTTCAGTCCATTCTCCCGTTTTTGGGAAAGGATGATTGGATGTGCTCTATAGATCTCCTGGATACGTATTACCTTATCAAAATGGCCAGGCCATCCAGGGATCATCTGCACTTCCAGCTGGGAGCCAGTCACTTCCAGTTTTGGGTCCTGCCCTTTGGTCTTACTACAGCCCCCCAGAGTGTTCAACAAATGCATGGCAGTGGTCTGGCTCAGTTGAGACATTTAGGAATCCAGGTGTTTCCTTACTTGGGCGACTGGCTCCTTACCGCCCCCACCAGGCATCAGCTTATTCGGGCAAGGGATGCTTCCATAGATCTATGCTTACAGCTGGGTATTACGATAAATTCAGAAAAGTCTGCTTTATTGCCATTGCAGAGTACAGTCTTTATAGGAGCAGACTTAGACACGGTCAGCATGTCCCTGAAGCTGCCTCCTAAAAGAGTGATTGTCCTTCAACAACAAATTGTGGATCCCCTGTCAAAACAAAAAGCACCAGCATCACATATTCTCAAACTGCTCAGCACTATGGCAACAGCGATTGTTGCAATACCCCTTGCGAGATCTCACACACGCATTCTTCAGTGGCTGCTGTTCACACAATGGACATTTCAGGACTTACCCATGAATCATCCAGTTTTGATTACCAACTCTTGCAAGGACGACCTTTGGTGGTGGCTAACGTCAGAGACGGTGACTATGGGCAGGCCATTTGTTCTCCTCACTCCAGTGGCAATGGTAACCATGGATGCCTCCCTGATCGGATGGAGGGGGCATTATCAGGGACGGACAGCCCAAGGTACTTGGCAGGCTCACGAGGCTCATTTACACATAAACATCCAGGAGAGTGGTTCTTTTAGTGTTGCAGGCCTTTCAAGACTCTCTTCCCCTAGGCACGATTACAATCCAGTCAGACAACATGTCAGTAGTCTGGTACATAAACAAACAAGGAGGAACCAAATCCTACCCCCTGTGTTGAGAGGCTCTGAGATTATGGAAATGGGCAGAGTCCACCCAGCATTTTTTGATTGCAATGCACATTCCGGGGAAATCCAACATAATAGCGGATAGACTCAGCAGAGCTATTCTGCTACCTCACGAGTGGTCTCTCAAGAATGAAATAGTGGAAATGATTTTCCGCAGATGGGGTCAGCCTTGCTGTGACCTTTTTGCCACCTCCACAAACACCAAGTGCAGCAACTACTTTACCCTGATCCCTCAACAGGGACAATCCCCGAGGGACGTACTATTCCATGATTGGCCTCCGGGAACTCCTATATGCTTTTCCTCCCCTTCCACTGATTCCCAAAGTATTGTAGAAAGCCAGTTTTCTGGGCAGGACACTTATCTTAATTGCCCCATATTGGCCTCATCAAATTTGGTTCCCCTTCCTGAATCCTCATCTACTAGAGGAGCCTTGGATCCTGGACCCAGTGCCGGATATGTTGACCCACTCATCAGGAGCTCTTCATCCCTCTCTTCAGTCCGTTAAACTGACAGATTGCTCCAATTCCCAGAATAGCCAGGTTCCAGAATTTATCAGAAGAAGCGCGGCATATCCTATTGTCATCTCACAAATCTTCAACTAGGAAACTTTCTCTCAGTAAATGGAAAAGGTTTTCCATCTGGGCACAACAGAATAACACTGACCCTTTCCTGGCATCTATATCAGATATATTGGAATTCCTAACAAAACTGTTCAATGAAGGAGCTGCAGCAGCAACCATTTGAGTCAAACTGGCTGCTATTTCTAATTTTCATTTAGGTGCATCCGAAAATGGTATCATGTCTCATAAGTTGGCTAAGGCTTTTTTGAAAGGTACAATGCACTTAAAACCACGAATCAGATCTCCTGCTACTTCCTGGAACTTAAATCTAATCTTGTCCAAAATTATTCTTCCGCCCTTTGAACCTGCCTCTTCTTGTGAGTTGAAGTATGTTTCTTGGAAGACCATATTCTTGGTGGCTGTTACATCAGCACGCAGAATTTCAGAATTGCAAGCCCTTTTGATTAAACCATCTTACCTAATATTTCATAAAGATAGGGTTTCCCTCAGGATGAATCCATCATTCCTACTCAAAGTATTTTCAAAATTCACACTGAATCAAATGATTGAGTTACCCGTTTTCTTTCCTAATCATTTAAACCAGTTGGAATATATGCTTCACAAACTTGACATCCATCGACAACTTCGCTTCTATTTGGACATAACAAAAGATCCCAGAAGGGCTGATCAGCTGTTTGTCTCCTTCTCAGATTCAAAAAAAGGTGCACCTGTCTCCAAAACTACCTTGTCGAAATGGCTCTCTGATTGTATTTCCTTTATCTACAGTGAAGTGGGTATTGCGTTACATAGCAAGGTCAAGGCTCATTCTACAAGGGCGGTTTCTACTTCTGCAGCCTTCTTGACCAGGTTACCTATTGATTCTATTTTTGCAGCTGCCACTTGGTCAAATCCATATACCTTTATATCTCATTACAAAGTGGACAAGGCCTCTAGGGACAGAGCTTCATTTGGATCTGCTGTCCGGAAACAGGTACTCCTGTGAGCCACCCAAGATTGTGGTGCTGGGAATGCTACCCATCAGTAAGAATGAAGGTGAGATTGAACAACTTCACATTAAGAAGTTATGTACTTACCATAATGTTCCATGTGAATTGTTCTTCTCGTCTTCATTATTACGACCCCCCTCCTACCCCCCTTCCTATGTCTGGAAGTATGAGAGGTACCATTCTGGTTTTCGTTTTCCTGAGGAGTTTCCTTTCACACTGGACTTTATGATTTCCTTGAAATCTGGGGTAGGTTTCTACACTAGTTGGCAGCAAACAAGATCTGGGGAATGTAGTGGTGCATTGTGGGATAGGGTTTTGGATTCAAGTTGTTTGAGACCTCGAGCTTTGCTAATTGGCCGACTCCATCAGTAATAATGAAGGCAAGAAGAACAACTCACATGGAACGTTATAGTAAGTACATAACTTCTTATTTATGTTTTGCACTTGAGGAGGTCCCAAGAGATATGAGATGTGGTATGTGGAAGACCAGAATTGAATACAGGGAACTTTACTGACAGATTTTTTTTAGAAGCAAGTAGGTTCCATGGTCTAAATGATGGTTTGTCCCTGGCCCCAGTTTTAAAGCTGAAATCGTCAAGATTATAACACTTACAAAAGCTTATACAAATGTGACATTTTATTGTGTTGAGTCACTGCATGATGAGATTCTGTAATTACTTTAAATGTGAAGGAGTTGTGAGTTTTAGAGCCAGTAGAAGGCAAAGAGATGATGTTTATGAATTTTACAAACTTATATATCAAGTATTTTTATGATTTATTACCATTAAGGAGAGATGTTGTTTTAACATTTCTTTATGCTAGCAATTACAGGATTTATTTTACATTATGAATGGTATTAAAAAGAATTTTTAAAATGTAGAATTGTTGTTGTAACTGAAGTTATTTATGTTAGTGGAGGTGAAAAGGATCGTGGGTAAAGCCTATGAAATGTTAATTTTAGTGATACACTGTTTTTATTGGTGATGGGTGGCCGCGGTGGTGCAGCGGTTAGCATTGCTGCCTCCCAGCAAGAGGTTCTCTCATTCGTTCCTCGACTGGGGTGCCTTCTGTGCGGAGCTGCATGTCCTTCCTGTGGTCACGTGGGTTTCCTTCAGGTGCTCCGGTTTCCTCCCACATCCCAAAGACATGCTGAAGGTGGATTGGACACTCTAAATTGGCCCTAGGTGTGAGTGTGTGCGTGTGTGAGCCTTCTGTGGAAGGTTGGGCGTTGGGCTGGCAACTCAACACCGTAAAACTCCACTGCCAATCATGAGCGAACAGGTGATCTGCTGTGGTGACCCCTAACTGGGAAAAGCCAGAAGAAGAAGTATTTAAGGCATGTAATTTCGTTTTTCCATTGTATCTGATGAAGTTGAGGATAAAAACATATTTCTAAGGAGTATTGTTTATGTGTTGTGCTTTCGTACTGCATTAAAACTGTCTTAAGTCCATCAACTGTTTCCTGTCTTTTGGAGTTCCATTGAGGTGTGGATAACTGTTTTCTAAGCTGCAATTGCACCTTTTTCTCTTTTATTGTGGTTATTAGCTACAAACAAATGCAATGTGAGGGTCATGCTGCTCAATACTAGAAGTCTAATTCTCAAAATGCACTCACTCGGAGCACTCCTTAAAATGGTGAAGATTGACATTTGTGCTGTAACAGAGATCTCGTTCAAGGCAGTAGAAAGCACCCCTGTACTACTCATTCCACACCTTTCAGTCCCAGAACTTGGACCAAAGCTCCAAAGGTGGTGGTGTTTCTATATTCTTAAAGGATGCATGCACCTCCAGACTGGTAGCCCAACATAAAGCATCAGAGACACTTCAGGTGCAGCTAACATTGGGTAAGACAGCGATTCAGGTTGTAGCCTGTTAAAGGTCCCCAACCATATCCCAAGACTCACACTACACATTCCTAAGCACCCTGGAGAATATTAGGGTCCAACCTAACACTCTCATACTGGCAACTTCAAATACCCCTCCATTAACTGGGAAAACTACTCATGTACCAATACACTTGCGCAACGTTTCCTGGAATTCATCAGTTCCAATGCCTTGGACCAGCTCATTCTTACCCCCACTAGAGGTAGCAACATCCTTGGCCTGGTCATTACTAACAAGGGCGACTGTTGCCCTACACCATTAGTCAACTCCTCCCTGGTTAGATCCGACCACAAACTAATCACCTTGGAAATCCACATCCCCCCCACCCACAAAGGTAACCACCATGAAAAACTTCTCCAAAGCCAACTTTGGGCTCGTAAAAGCTGGCTAACTTCATGGCACACATGCGAATGGAGAATAGTTGCATGACCACCAAATCATACACCAATGCACTGTACGAACACATACACAAATGCATGGATCTTGCCATACCCAATAGAACCAAGATGCTCTCCTCCAAAAAAAGGGAAGCCAATCTGGTGGTCCCCTGCCATAAACAAACTCTACAACAGAAGGAGGAAACTGATGCAGAATAAGGTGAAGTCCCAAGACTAGAAAAACTCCCTTATCAGTCTCAACAAAAAGTTGAGATCCCTCATCAAATCTTCTAAAGCAAGCTATGAAAACAGAATTGCAGCAGATAGTAAAGACAACCACAAAGCCTTCTATAGTTATGTAAAGACTCTCCATGGCAATACCCAGATTTGCTCTGAGCTACTTCACAATGGTACCTCCTATACCGAGTCAACAGATATTGCCAATATGCTGGCCGACAGATTCAGTGCCAACTTTACCCCTCTCCCTCAAAGGACCAATCACAATATCAGTAGATTGTATCACAAACCACAAACTAATGAAATAAATCCAGGAGCACAAAAGCAATCAAGCGGACAACCGGAATAAAAATATATGTAAGAATTTATTGGTAAGCGCTTTCGGCTGCGAACTCCAGCCTTCATCAGACAATTTTAAAACTCAAACTACAATCCTTTTATAGCATTTACATAATCATCAATTAACTAAATTCAATCAAATAATTAATACTGATGGAAAACTGCCAAAATACTGCCAAAATGCAGATTACACATATCTGAATACACTAATGTTATGTAATATTTTTCAAATAACTTAACAATACTGAAATGTTAAAAATTCCAAAAATATATAACTTGATATATTGTTAATGCACATACACCCAATAATAAATATATAAAATATGAATATATGTAAATGAATAAATTAATCACCAACTATTTATTACAAAACAACTATCATCTATTAATAGCTTTTAATTTTAAAATACTGGTGATGGAAATAAAATCATTTAGACCTGGGAACTGGGTGGCATTTAAATATACCTGCCACCAGTATTCTTTTGATTCTAATATAATTTTCCAAGGCCCTCTTCTAGGAGATGGAACTACTTGTTCCAATACTATGAATTGAAATTTATGTAAAGGGTATTGTGCTATATGCCTATACAGAGCATTATTGAGTGACTGCCTGTTTATGTCATAGGCATGTTCATAAATGTGCTGTTTTAATTTACGTTCAGTTTTTCCTATATAATAGGCTGAACATTGTAGACATATTGCAGCATACACCACCTCAGAAGTGTTACAATTATATTTTCCTTTTATTTTTATCGGGGTGCCATTAATAAATATTTGTTCAGTTTCCAAAATATAAGAAGAATAGTAGCACATACTGCATTTTCTCATTTTACCCTTAATGATAGTCACTGTATTGGAACAAGTATTGCACCAATCCTTCAAATTTTTGTCTCTTTTATAAATAATGGATGGTTGTGTGCCTAAAAGAGTAACCAATTGCATATCTCTCTTAATAAAAATCCAATTTTTCATCACCAAATTTTTAATATACTCAGAATCCTGTGTGAAAGTGATAATAAATGCTATATTGCTCTTATTATTGTGACCTGTACTAACCATATTAGAATTAAAGTCATTTTGTTCCACTGATAACAATTGTTGCTCTGAATCTTGTTGCTCAGGTTGTTGTATATCAGAACAATTAGAATCCTAACAATGGCTTGTAAAACCCATTTTTCCTCTTATTTAAAACTTCAGCAAATATAGCATCAACAGACTGCTTGGGGTATTCCCTATTTAAAAACATATTAATAATGAAATAACATTCTTCAACAAATTCATCAAATTTTGAAACCATGTGCGCTGCCCGAACCAGCTGCCCTTTTATGAATACAGCTTCTATGGGACCTGACAATATCACTGGCTGTGTTCTACATGAACTACAGAGTGAACTGGTACCTCACCTGTGTGCCCTGTTCAATCACAGCCTCAACTCAGACTTTGTTCCTACTGAAAGGTGCACTACTATAGTCATCACTCTCCACAAAGGAGGAGCAACTACAGACCCTGGAAACTATCGTCCCATTAGCCTGACAAGTCTGATATGCAAATCTATGAATGCATCATCATTGACCTAATAAACAAGGATATAGGGACTCTCCAAACTCTGGATCCCACACAGTTTGGTTTTGTGAAGGGTAGATAATGCCTGCTCAACTTGGTCAACTTCTCTGAGTCAGTCACCAGAGCTGTGGATGAATGCAAGGTGGTTCATACAGCCTGCCTTGATCTGGCCAAGGCCTTTGATACGATTCCCCACTCAGGAATCAGAGAAAAACTCACTATGCTAGGCATCAACCCCTATATCACTAGGTGGGTTGCAAACTGGCTCACAGATAGTAACCACAGTATGAAAGCAGCTGACTCCAAGTCAGATTGCCGACCAGTCAAAAGTGGAATCCTACAGGGATCGGTCTTGGGTCCTCTCCTGTTTGGTATCTATTTCTCAGAAGTCCAGGCCAATGCGAAGGGACTCTGGCTGACAAAGTTCACAGGTGATTGCAAATTGGGAGCCATTATTAACTCCCCCAGTGATGTTGACGTCCTACAGAAAGGCCTCACCGAGACCAACGACTGGCGTCAAAACCATGGTCTTAAGCTCAATGCCAAAAAATGTGTCATCATCCCCTGTGGGAAAAACCCAGTTCCCATGAATTAGCACATCAATGGTAGTCCACTGAACACAGAAGGCATTATAAGAGATCTGGGAACACAGGTTGACAGCAACCTCTCTTTTGACCACCACATTGCCACTGTGGTCAGAAAGTCCTTCTATGTGGCACATCTCATTACTAAGGGTTTTGCATCCAGGAAGAAAGAGGTCATTGTCTCCCTCTATTCTTCCCTCATTAGGCCAATCATCGAGTAAATGCCTTGTTTGGCATGTACTTCACTAGACACCTGCAACAACGCGAGAGGCCGGAAAAGTACCTCACAAAGAGGATCCTAGGCCTTAAACACTTGTCCTATATGGACAGACTCAAAAAACTCCAATTATTCTCTGTCTCATATTGCCTACTTAGAGGTGATCTCTGCTTGACTTACAAAGCCATGTCTCACCCGGCTCTGTTAGAAATGCTACATCTAAAGAAATCCAAATTCCTCCGCACCACATGCTCCAGAGACCGCAACCTCATTACCACAATCAATGGAACATGCTGGAGGGACAGGCTCATAACCCAGAGACTGTCCATGCTATGGAACAGACTTCCCAAGTATGTCAAGAGAAATCTTGATGAGTGAATGGGAAACAGAAATTCACCTTGGGGATCACTCTAGTGGCTCTGCCCGACAGAGGCACTGGGAACTAACGTCAGGTTGCACGATGCCAGGGTAATCCTATGGGCTAGGCTTGTAAAGGCTCCAGGGCCATTAGCCTAGTACACACCTATGAACCTATATAAATCATGTTGATATTCACAAATGGCATATAATTATGTATACATTTCCAGTTAGCTGTGCTGGCAGTATCACCCTTTGTCGCAGTCTCTTTCATGATTTCAGGTGGTTTGTTTAAGTTGACTGTTTTATCATCTAACTTTGTAGAAACATTTCTTTAGTGTTAGATTTTCACAGTTCCTAGAACATTTACTTTGTATTTATTATTGATAATAGGTAGAGCAACATGCTTGAAAAAAAATATATAAAGTATTCCACCTTTCATTATCCTGTTCTTTTCTTTAGCAGAGGATTTAATGTTGTAATTTGTATTCATTCCTCAGCTGTTGGGTTCGGATCCAATCTTCTTATCTGATTTGGCTGCTTTTTCCAGCTCGTGAAACACTTGAATTCTTGATCTCCTCCCTTACCCATAATGCCCTAATTAGCTAATATACCCTATTTTCATTTGCCGCCTTAATGTATGGACATAATCAGTGTATACTCTTGAATATAGTGACTTCTTTTGTTGTGAGTGAGATTCTTTATTACATCTATTTACCTTGATACCTTTAAATCTTCCTTTTCTCTTTTTTTCTCTATAAAACCCATAATCTTATAGTGTTTCCTCCCTTTTTACCCCTACTGGTGTAATCTTAATTACCATCATTGGTATCCCCTATTCTTTGTACTTTTTAGTACTACTACTTTAATAACCACTGTTAGTACTTTTTCCTCTTTTCTCCTGTCTAATTATTTAAATAAACAAAAAAAAAAACTTTGCTTAACATCTTTCCTACTTTTTGCATAGTGTTTAAAAAATGTCTGAGGAACTTTGGGGTTTTAAAAAAATGTATGACCTGTGGCCATAAACTACCATTATTGGATGTGTATTCTAAATGTATGTATAGTTTAGGCTCAGCACATCTTGACTATTAACTGTGATATTTGCAAAGCCTTTAACCCTAGAGCTTTGATCGACAGGAAAAATAAATTAATACTAAAAGTTTGCTCCCTTGTAAGACTTGATCATCATCTGGGGCTCAAACCCCCAAGAAATCAGATAAAATGGATTTGAGAAAGCATTTCCTGGATCAAACCACATCTTTGACTCTGTGTTCCGAACCTCCTAGCTAAATTTCTAAACTTTCATATCCAACCCCTTCAGATCAGAAGTTTAGACCTAAACAGTCTCCTAGGATCTGATCACCACAGTTGGTCCCGGTTCTGGTCTCCTCTTGACTACCTGTCCCCTTCATGGAGTGGTCTCTGAAGCATCACCATTCTAGCCCATCATCAACACCGTCATCTACATGTTCTTCCAGAAGTCTGACCAAAGCCGATGTGGACAGGATAATGAGGAGGATCCTCCTGATGCAGATTTAAATGAAGGCTCTTCCGGCTCTGACCCATCAGGTCTGAAGACCATTATTAGTACTATTCCACCATTATTGGCCCCTTTCTCGGATCTTTCCATAGGTTTTGGAGCTGTCAGATCCAAAGATTTTGGAGTCATCCACATCGGATTCAAAGATTATGGTATCTTTAACTCCAGTGGTGTCTCTCAGTGGGCCGATGCTGACTACTTCAGTGCTGGATGAGTTTTGGAGCTGTAGCGTTGGCACTGGATCCGGGGTGTTAGAATAGACTCCAAAGATGTAGGAGCCATCTCTCTCCCTTGGAGCTTCAGCATTAAATAGATCGGCTCCAACTCCCTCCTTGAGTAGTCTGCCTTCAGGGCAGAGGGAGCCTACTCCGTAAGCATGTCTTTTTGGAGCCGTTGGTCTTCCTCTCTCCAAGGCTTTCTGCTTTTGAGGTAGTGGAGAGAACTTCTCTGTTCCCAGAATTCAGACTTCTCTTCCTTCTTCAGTTACTCAACTACATTCATCTATGCATCTAGAGCCTCAACCAACTGTGCCACAAGGATAGCCAGCCCAAGTCAGACACAAGTATACCCAACAGGGTATACTAATGGTTTCTGATACTTCTCTGGACATCCCACCAAAGAAGCTCTTAGGAGGAAAAGGTGCAAAAGGAAACAGACTCTCTACAAGAGTGTATCACAGAAGATACTGAGTTTGGTGATGGGGAAGGCTCCCCAAGATCACCACCAGATGACATCTCATTTGGAGATATCCTAGAACTCCTAAAACAAAGGGGTGGTTGATCTTCTGACAACCCTTCTCAAGAACAGTTGGTATTCCTGGAGGGTTTTGGAGCTGGCCTATCTACATCCTTGGTGACTCCATCCGCTGATGAGCTCATTTATTTGGTCTCTTAATGGGTGTGGAAGCAGCTTGACACCATCAAGCTTATCTCCAAGAGACCAGACAGGAACCTAGCACCACCAAAGGACAGGGAGTATTGGAGTAAGGGAGTACCAGTTGATGCCATAGTCATATAGTACGTTTTTGCTAGGAGTCTAAACAAAAAACTCCACTCCCTTGAATCTCTCTTTACCCTAGAGAATGCTGATGTCTATGTGGTCTCTGAGATATGGTTTAAAGCCACAGAGAGCACACAAAAAGTGCAAGGTTATAATGCCTCACACACATTTAGGCCAGCTACTTCACAGGCAGGGATTAAAGGCGGAGGTGTCTCTATTTACATCAAAAGTAAATATACTTCAAGGCTGGTCAAACAGGGCAATGCATTTGAGCTGCTCCATGTTCAAATCACTATAGGTAAAATTCAATATCACTTCCTTTCAAGCTATCGGTCCCCCTCTATGACCAAGAAACCCATACCTTGTATTTAAACTTATTAGAAACTCTAACCATCTGACCCAATACCATATTCATGGGTGACTTTAATTACCCCACTATTAACAGGGAATCCTGTACGATACCAAACATACATGGACAGAGATTACTGGATTTTGTAAACACAAACTCCTGGACCAGATAGTCAATACACCAACCAGGGGTGCAACCATAGTGTATCTGGTCCTCACTAATATGGGAGACTGATGCACACCACCTACTGTAATGCCTTCCCTGGTAAGGTCAGACCACAAAATGGTTTCCTTTGAAGTAAAAATAAAACCTGGGCCCCCAGCTGAACCTGGTATATTCAGGAACTATTCTTCCTACTATTAAGTGAGAACCTGGAAAAATTTCAAGCCCCCATAAACCCTGAGAACACTTCTGCCTATGCAGAACTGTTCACAGAAACCCTGTACAAGCATGTTAATAGCTGCATAGAGGCAGCTGTACCCACCAGGAAGAAGTACAGAACTAACTCAGGAAACAAGGCACCCTGGTGGAATCACAAAATCAATTGGCTGTATAACAGGAGGAAGAAAATCATGGCAAAATTAAGAGGTGCAGCACCCAGCAGGATAAAAGTACCCTCATCAAACTAAACAAACAACTCCAAGGACAAATAATGTCTACCAAAGCCACCAACGACAACCACAAAGCATTCTTTAGCTATGTCAGCAACCTCAAAGACAGTGCAGTTGTGTGCAGAGGTCACTGTACATGGAGCCATCTATACTGAGCCAGAAGATATAGCAAACCTTCTGGCTGATATATTCAGCTCCAACTTTACCTCTGTCTCTCCCTCAACCTTCCGTCAGGAAATATCATTGAATATAACTCCCCCCTACTATCACTAGGGAACAGGTCCTTAATGCTGTCTCTAAGACCAAGAAGTCCTCCCACTTGAGACGCTGTATACTTTTTACACTGTTGTTTGTATTCTGTACTAACTACTGTATTATTATTGTAAAATTATTGTTATTCTTGTAAGCTTTGTTATAGCATGTGGAGCTTTTCTTCCTGGGCCTCCTCTGAAAATGGGCTTCTGGCCCAATCGGACACTACCCGGTTAACAAATGTAATAAATAAATAAATAAATGAAGAACACTGCATCAATGAGCACAGACAATATACCAGGATGCCTTCTAAATGGCATGAAACATGACTTGTCAGGACCTCTGGAATTACTATTTAACTGTAGCCTCCATACAGGCTTCATGCCTAATGAATAGAGAAAGGCAACAGTCATCCCTCTGCACAAAGGTAGGACATCTACAGACCCTGGAAACTACAGACCCATAAGTCTCACTAGTCTTGTATATAAAGCCATGGAAAGAATTATCATGGAGATGATGAATAGAGATGTAGTAAACCTGCAGACACTGAACCCAACCCAGTTTGGTTTCATCAAGGTCAGATCATGCCTACTCAACCTGGTGGACTTATTTGAGAAGGTCACCAAAGCAATGGATAAGGGCAAAGTCATTCACACTGCCTACCTTGACCTGGCAAAGGCATTTGACACAATACCCCACTTGGGCATTGTTGACAAACTTATGAGGTTAGGTATAAACCTGTATGTCACCTGGTGGATAGCCAAATGGCTCAAAGACAGGACCCAGAAAGTTAGAATTAAGAAGTCCACCTCTAAAAAGAGGCCAGTCACAAGTGTAGTCCCTCAGTGATCAGTCCTTGGACCTCTGCATTTTGGCAATTATTTCTCAGAAGTCAAGGCCAATGTCAGTGGTGTCTGGCTGACTAAATTTGCAGATGACTGCAAATTAGGAGCTGTCATTGAATCTCACACTGACACAAATGTTCTCCAGGTGGGGCTGACACAGATAAACAACTGTTGTCAGAGCCATGAACTAAAACTAAATGCCAATAAATGCATAATAGTATCCTCCAGAGACCTCAACCTCACTACCACAATCAACAGAACATGCTGGAGGGACAGGTTCCTCACCCAGAGACTGCCAGTGCTTTGGAATAGACTTCCCATACATGTCAAGCAGAGCACCTCACTGACCCTCTTCAAGAGAAATCTTGATGAGTGGATGGGTAATAGAAAGTTCACCCTGGGGATCACTCCAGTTGATAGAGGCACTGGGAACTAACGTTGGGGTGTATGATGCCAGGGCACTTCTATGGGCTAGGCTTGTAAAGGCTCCAGGGTCATTAGCTTAGTACATACCTATGAATCTATGAACCTATGTTATCCATCCCTGGAAACTATCATATTGACAACACACCCCTTAGAGTTGACCCAGTAGTTAGGGACTTAGGAACACACATAGATAGTAATCTAGGCTTTGATCATCACGTGTCTACAGTAGTGAGGAAATCATTCTATGTTGTGCCACTTATAAACAAAGGTATGGCATCTAACTCCAGGGAAGTCATTGTTCCGCTGTATTCTGTATTCATCAGACCTATCATTGAGCACAATGCCAATGCCTTCTTTGGTATGTACCTAACCAGGTATATCCAACAATTGGAACGTCCACAGAGGTTTCTCACTAAAAGAATACAGGGCATATGTAATATGTCCTATGCAGACTGCCTGAAGACCCTTTCCCTGTATTTTGTCTCCTACAAGCTATTTTTTTTTTGGGGGGGGTTCTATACCTGGCTTACAGAGAATTGTCATAACCCATGCTGATGGACCTCCTGCATATCCACAAAACAAACAGCACCAGAATTACCTGTTCTAAAGATTTAAACCTTGCCTGTGATATAAATAGGACCTGCTGGAGAGACAGGTATGTATCCCAGAGACTACTCAGTCTAGGGAACAGGCTCTCCATCCATGTGGAGCAGAGTTCCTACCTAACCCAATTTAAGTGCAACGTGGAAAATTGGATGGGAAACTGGAAATTCATCCCTGGTTTGGCACCTATGTCTCTAATAGACACAGGTAATGTGTAAATGGTTTATCTCCCAAGCCCATGCTTATATTTATCAAGGGTATCAGAACTTGTCAGAGATTTGGGATGCATGGCTAGGCTTAAAAAGGCCCTTGCAGTCATTAACTTAGTAAACACCAATGAACCTATGACCCATCAACAGACCTTTTCTAGGAAACAACAAAGTGGACAAAAAATGTGTTTCAGAAAATCCCAGGGTCCTTTCCAAGATCCACATGAAGACAGTTAGTTCCCCAGGAGCAGGGGAGATCTCTAATGGGAGACACCATCCCCATAGCAGAGGTGGTGCGCATAACCAGGGATCTAGAGATACTATCCTACCAGTGCTCCTGAAAGGAGGCCCAACAGTCCACCTCAGGAGGCAGTCAGAGGTCATCTATCCCTGTCCCAGAGAGCCTGGCTAGAAATTACCAGAGATTCATGGATGCTGAGGATAATATCCAGAAGATATATAATACCTTTTTCTCATCCACTCCCACTAGTATCAAACAAAATCCCCAGTGTTCCACTCAATCAGAGGGAATCAGCATCAATAAAAATACAAATGCTACTAGAAAAAAGAGTTATCCAAGAGGAAAAGAAAGAGTCCCGAACTTACTCAGGATTCTTTTTAGTGCCAACGAAAACAGGGGACTGAAGACCAATTTTGGATCTCAGCTGTCTAAATCAGCCAATTGAATACACAAAGTTCCAGATGGTCATGGTTCAGTCCATGCTGCCTTTTCTGCACAAGGACGACTGGATGTGCTTGATATATCTTCAGGATGCATACTATTACATAAAAATGAACAGACAATCCAGGAGATATCTATGTTGTTGGCTGGGAGCCAGTCATTACCAATTCAGAGCTCTGCCCTTACTTCTCACCACAGCCCCCAGTGTGTTTATATCGTGTATGGTAGCAGTTGCAGCTCATCTGAAACTGCAAGGTTTCTGGGTGTTTCCATATCTAGACAACTGACTCATAACTGCATCAACCAGATATCAACTGATTCTAATTTGAGATTATGTATTCCAATTATGCTCCCATCTGGGCATTTCAATCCTTTACAACATTTAGAATCAACACAGACAATAGAATTTATTGGTGCCTTACTCAATATGATCAGTCAAACAGCATCCCTCTCACTGTCAAGAATTCATAATATTCAGTTCCAGATCAGAAAGATTATTCAAAGCTCTCCTCTCTCAGACTGACTGATCTTTCAAGCTTTAGGATCCATGTCAGTGGCAGTCATCATGGTACCATTGTCAGGGTATCATATAAGAATTCTTCAGTAGACATTGGCAATTCAGTGGTCCATTCCTTACCATCCCTTATTCAGGCAGAGCAAAACAACACAGGCTTGCAAAAATGTACTCCTATGGTGGATACACCATATACTTATTGCCATTTTGAATTTTCATACCAGTCTAAATAACTCACCTTTAGCCTCCAACAAACTTTATAAAGCTTTTATTAGGGGATTTTTTCTACTTAGACCCCCTTAACTTGGACCGAACCACAAATGGAGGGGGAGTATCAATATTCGTCAAAGATACCCACACCTCCAGGTTGGTGGCACAGCATGAAGAATCAGAGACTATCCATGTGCAACTAACAGTGGGTAAAACTGCCTTCCAGTTTATAGCCTGCTACAGACCACCCTCCCAAACCCAGGAACCCCACTCGGCCTTCCTGAGAGCACTGGAAAATATGAAGGTCTCTCCAAATGCCATTATATTGGGCGACTTCAACTACCCAAACATAGACTGGGAGCATTACTCTAGCTCCAACACCCTAGCCCAAAGGTTCCTAGAATTTATAAACTCAAATGCTATGGAACAACTTGTTACCACTCCCACAAGAGGGGAAAACATACTGGACCTGATCATCACCAATATGGGGACTCTATGCTCCAGACCAGAAGTGTATCCCTCACTGGTAAGATCAGACCATAAATTAATATCACTGGATATTCACATCCCGACCCCACCCCCTGCCGAGAAAACCACAGTGAAAAACTTCTCTAAAGCAAATTTCACACTCCTCAAAACCGAGGTGGAATCCTTCAAAGCCCCCGGGCCTGTGGAAAATACGTCCCAGACCGCAGACTCCTTTATAAACGCATTCTATGAACACCTTCAGGAATGCATGGATCATGCAATCCCAAATAAAACCAAGACCCAATCCTCCAAAGGCAGCCCATGGACCCCAGCCATAAACAAACTATACAATAGAAGGAGGAAGCTACTACATGATAGAGCAAAATCCCTAAAAGGGAAGGCATCTCTGGTCATATTAGCAAAAAATTACGTACACTCATAAAATTGTCTAAGGCCAGCTTCGAGAGAAAAATTGCACAGGACACTAAAGATAATCACAATGCTTTCTTTAGTTATGTTAGGAACCTGGGTGGGAATTCCCAGATATGCTCAGAATTTAGTCCAAAATGACAAAAAATACACCGAACCCACAGACATTGCCAACATCCGAGCTGACAGGTTCAGCGCAAACTTCTCCCTCCCCCTCCCCACGAAAAGGGCAAATATCTATCCCAGCAGAGTGCTGCCCCCCTGACATCTCAGATGCTCAGGTAAGAGCCGCCCTCTCCAAAGCAAAAAACACAGCATCAATGGGACCAGACGGTGTCCCGGACTGCGTCCTACATGAACTCCAAGAAGAGCTAAACCCAAACATAAAACTACTGTTCAATCTCAGCCTTACTACAGGATATGTACCCAAAGAGTGGTGTACAGCAACAGTGGTCCCTCTCCACAAAGGTGGTGCCTCAACAGATCCTGGAAACTATCGCCCCATAAGCCTGACTAGCTTGGTCTGCAAAGCTATGGAAAGGATCATCATGGACCTCATAAATAAAGATATTGGGGACCTACAGACACTGGATCCTACCCAGTTCGGCTTTGTTAAGGGCAAATCCTGCCTCTTAAACCTGGTCGATTTCTTTGAAACAGTCACCAAGGCCATTGATGAGAGGAAGGTGATCCACACAGCCTACCTAGACCTCGCAAAAGCCTTTGATACAATACCCCACTCGGGCATTATAGATAAGCTCACCAGCTTAAATATAAACCCCTATGTCACTAGATGGGTTGCAAACTGGCTCAAGGACAGAACCCACGTGGTTAGAATTGCTGGAGCCTTGTCAGACTCCAAACCAGTTACAAGTGGCGTCCCACAAGACTCAGTCCTGGGACCTCTCTTGTTCGGTATATATTTCTCGGAGTTACAGGCCAACACGGAAGGACTGTGGCTGACCAAGTTCGCAGATGACTGCAAACTGGGTGCCATAATCAACTCTCCAGCCGACACAAGCATCCTCCAAAAGGGCCTCATAGAAACAGACAACTGATGCCAGAGCCATGGCCTCAAGCTAAATGCCAAAAAGTGTATAGTCATCCCCTTTGGCAAAAACAAAGTGCCCACAAATTACCACATAGGTGGTAATCCATTAAGTACAGAAGAAGTAATTAGGGACCTGGGGACCCAAGTTGATAGCAATCTCTCATTTGACAACCACGTGGCCAAAGTGGTTAGAAAAACATTTTATATAGCCCACCTAATCATGAAGGGATTCACATCTAGATCAGGGGAGGTCATCGTGCCTCTTTACTCATCCCTCATCAGGCCCATAATTGAGTACAATGCCCCTTTTGGGATGTACCTTACCAGACACCTGCAGCAACTGGAAAGACTCCAAAAGTACCTCACCAAGAGGATCAAAGGGCTCAAACAGATGCCATATGCAGCCCGGTTAAAGAAACTCAAGCTCTACTCAGTGGCATACTGCCTGCTCAGAGGCGATCTGTGCCTGATGTATAAAGCCATGTCCAACCCAGAATTAATGGACATGCTGCACCTCAGAAAATCCAAATCCCATCGAGCTATGCGCTCAAGAGACTTGAACCTCAGCACTGAAATAAATAGGACATGCTGGAGGGACAGATTCATAATCCAGAGGCTCCCTTCACTCTGGAATAAAATCCCAGTCCAGGTTAGGCAGAGTCCCTCATTGACTCTCTTCAAGAGGAATCTTGATGAGTGGATGGGAGATCGTAGGTTTACCCCGGGTATCACTTCTGTGTCACTGTTAGACAGAGGCACAGTATACTAACCTCAAAAAAGGGCATAGCAAAATTAACTAGTCCTGTACAGACTAGTAACTTAAAATGGGTGGCGAAAGCCAAACACACTCTGGCTAGGCTTATAAATGCCCTAGGGCAGATAGCCTAGTATGAACCTATGAACCTTAAAAGATCCCACTCCTCTTTGGGATTTGAACATTGTTTTACAAAACTTAACACTATCCCAATTTGAACCACCAGCTAAGTGTGAAGTAAAATCCTTGACCTAAAAGGCAACCTTTTTAGTGGCGGATAGAGTATCATTATGAACCAATCCTTTCTTTCTTCCTAAGGTGGTATCAGAATCCAATATTAATCAGGTTATCAGGTTATCAACCTTCCAGTCTTCTTTCCAAAGTTTTTCAAATAAGAAAGAGTATATGTTACACCTTTTGGACATTCACAGGGGAATTATGGTTTTATCTACACAGAACCAAAAATTTTAGGAAGTCAGAACAATTGATTGTCTCTTTTTTGGAGTCAAATTCATTAAAACCAGTTTCTAAAGTGACAACCGAAATAGTTAACTGAGTTCTTACCTTTGTTTATGATAAATTGGTCTTGTCTTTACCAAAACCGTCAAAAGCACATTCCAACAGGTCTATGGCAACTTCTTCAGCATTGTTATCTAGATCTTCATTCGATGATATTTGTGCAGCCACAACTTGGGCTTATCCTCATACTTTTATTGATCATTACAAACTGGATCTGGTCAGTAGAGGAAGAGCAGCCTTTGGTTCAATGGTGCTCAGGCATGTCCTTCCTTAGGTTCCTCTAGGGATTTAGGTAGCTGGGGACTCTGTCCCAACATATGAGGAATGAATGAAAAAGACAACATCAGATAAAATAGTTACGTACTCAACATAATGTTCCATCTGTGTTGTCCATTTTCATTCTTCCTCAACCTCCCTCCCTCCAGCCCCCTCTTTCTTTGGCTTTTGGAAGGATCATAAGATGCTTAAGGAACTGCTGTTACAATCAGAATAACCTGATTTCATATCCAGAAAATGGTTGAAAAGGTAAAGTCTGAGAGAAAAGCCAGGGAGCGATAGAAAAAAAAAAGTTATGTACTCACCATAATGTTCCATCTGTGTTGTCCATTTTCATTCTTCCTCAACTGTTGGGCTCAAATCTGATCCTTAGATCTGACTCAGCTGCTTTTTCCAGCTTGTGGAACACTGAAGCTCTCAAGCTCCTCCTTACCTATAATGCCCTAGTGATGTAACATACCTCAGATCTTGTTTTTTTTACCCCTGAAACCAGAAAATTTTAGAAAATGACAATTCAACAGAAGTTGGGACTCAGACAAAGGAATAGTTGATTCTTCTGTATGCAGAAATCTAGGCCAGTTTATGTCATTAGGTTTTCCTTTGTATTAATCTGGATCTTTGATTTTTTTACTGATAACCAGTGTGCCTTTCAGAATGTGTACAGTGTAGATAGCACACTCTTAATCAAGAACATACATCAAGATTTGACAAATGAGGGTAGCAGACATTCATTACTTGGATTTGAAAGTATTTTAACATAGCTCATCATCTTTTATTTTCCAGGCAGGAAATATAGGGCTAGCTACCTTAGATCTCAAACAGTCGGATGAGAGAACATCACCTTCCAATATCTAATAATATTTTAGGGTGCCCGGGGGGGGGGGGCTGCTTGGTCAGTTTTTGTCATTGATAAGAATAACCTGGGAAACAATGTGGTACACCAGGGTTAACCCAAGAAATAGCAAGCAGCCTTTGGATTAATGTTTGAAATCTTGACTACAAATAAGGTTTCCAAATGGTTAAAAGCTTGAATGTGCTGTATTGTAATACCAGT
Organism: Protopterus annectens; assembly: GCF_019279795.1. Lineage (NCBI taxonomy): Eukaryota > Metazoa > Chordata > Ceratodontiformes > Protopteridae > Protopterus > Protopterus annectens. Next base: position 1,560,288,715 of record NC_056726.1, read on the forward strand.
TTTGATCCAATAACAAGTACCATATCTCCTATTGTGTCAGTGTATTCATTCAGAGGACCAGCACAGCATTTCTGATTTTTTGTTTTGTGTATGATAATGTCATGAGTGTGTCACTTTTGGGTTAGGTGCAGGGGTGGGAGGGTGGCATAATGGTTAAGGTGTTTACCTTAGAAACACAAAGTGCAGGGTTTGATTCTCATAGGGGTAATTGGCTAGGCTTAAAAAAATGGTCCATGAGAGCAGTCTGCCTAGTAATAATCTACGAATCTATAGGTTTAGGGCTAGCAACCCTTTTGCCCACATTATTAATACCTACAAACCCTAACCCAGCCACTGCCCTTAACCCTAGTCCTACACCAGACATTGGAAAAACCTTCCCTCTACACTAATAGTATTCCAATGAGGTATGGCTAGAGTTAATGGTAGGATCAATGGATCGGGAGAAGACAGATTGTGCCTCTCTTGATCTGTTAAGTTTTAGTGTTTTAAATGTTCAATATGCTCTGATCAATGTTTTTCTGATCGATGTGTGTGTGTGTGTGTGTGTGTGTGTGTGTGTGTGTGTGTGTGTGTGTGTGTGTGTGTGTGTGTGTGTGTGTGTGTGTGTGTGTGTTTGTGTGCGCATGTGTGTGTCTGTGTGTATATATGTGAATATTATATATAGTAACCAACAAAATTAAGAGCTGTAAGAAACACTATGAACAACTAAAAAAGTGGATCAGAGAAAATCCAGTTGAACTAATAAAGACAGAGATGGTCAGAGAATTTGGGAAACCCACCACCAATATACCAGTCATGAATATTTTAACCCCTGTGGGGACACTGGGGGATAGAGGTGCAATGAGCTTTTTAGTGAACCTTTTGAACTGGAGGAAATCCCCCCCCCGGAGGTCCAAAAGCTTGGTGAGTCATATGAATCAACAGAGAGATATAGGACCTGTTCAGGGAAGTTTTAGAAAGGGGTGGGACAATTCAATGAGATGAAAATGCCATTTGTGTCATTATACCCCCAAGAGATGGAGGGGGAGAGGGAAATGATATTAATCTATTTTGAATCTGAAGGAATGGTACTCACCTTTAAAGCTTTTAAAGTTTTGAACTTTAGCCACTTGGACTTCACAGAAGATTGCTTTAACCTATTTGAAAAAAGATATTAGTGATTCCCTTGTTGAACTTAAGTTGTTTACAAGGAAATTAACTTTCACTGTCTATTTTAAGACTGTGGATAATGGCTTTAGTTATGGTAAAAATAATAAAACAACACTGTGTAGTAAGAAGAGTACTTTCAATCTCCTTTGCACCCTACTGTAATAACCTTTGACAAGGAGTGTGCAGAAAATTTGCATAATTATATAGGGTTAATAAAAATATAGTAATTGACGTAGAAGGGATAAAGAAATAATGAATTTTAATAGAAGCGATACCTCTATCCAGGTTATGAAACCCGATAAGGGAGGAAGTGTGATAATTTTTAATAAATTTGTATTAGTGCTATGACTGAAATACTTCACAACGAATACACTTATACGTCTGTGTCAAGGAGATAAAATTGAGTTAGATCTTGATGCATTTCTCTTATAACAGAGCATTTTCCTTGATACTTACAAATTTCTAATGAATGTAAATCCAATTATACCAACTATTTTCAGTGTCCACAAGGTACACAAATGTATTGTCAATCACCTTTTAAGCCAGTTTTTTCTAGCCGTGGATCTAAAAACCTGCTGCTTAGCAGTTTATATTGATCAAATATTAAACCCCATTTTTGAACAGGAAACTCATCTTTTGAAGGATTCATGGCATTTTTAGGTAGATTGAAATTAGATCTTTGGGATAGAGATACCCACTTTTTAACCATTGATGCAATAGATTTATTTATATGTATACCCAGAGATGAAGAACTAGAATTATTCCTGATCTCCTCAGATTTTTTAACAGCACAAAAATCAAATTACTTGTTGATCTTATGGCTATTGTTTTGTATAATAATTTTATTCATTTTGAAAGAAATTTTCAAACAGGCCCAGGATGTGGCTATGAGGCAGCAGGTGTCCTATATATGCAAACCTAGTACTTATGGCCTGGGGAAAAGGGTACTTTTTTAAATGTGAATTTCTTTAAATATTGTAAATTATACTTACATTTTTGGATGATATTTTTTATTTTATGGAAAGGGCCAGAAGATGTAATAGCTCTTTTTATTGAATATTTCAACAAAACCACACAATATTTAAGGTTTACTTATTCCTTTAGTTGTATTAGTATGATTTATTTGGCTATAACCATTAAAATGGTGAAGTTGGTTTTAATGCTGCTATTTATAGGAACCCCATCCTCTGTAATTCTTATTTACATTAACAATATTTGAGCTACCATCCCATCAGCCAGAAAAAAGTATGGTCAAAAAACAATGTAAAAGACTAGTGAGGATGATATCCTGTAACATATTTACATTAGAGTTTAATAAACTTAAAGTATGTTTTTTGAAAGAAAATACCAGCCTCATCTATTGGAACCTATTTTAATGAGTTTATTGAAAATAGATGTTTGAAATATAACCTCCTTTTGGGAGATGGGATTAATAGTGAGATTCAGGCCGATGTGAGTGGTGGTAGTCAGATAGATAGGAAATTTCAAACAGTATTAATTGTGCAATACAATGGTGGAGCGAGAGAAGTAAAAATATAATTGGAAAACAATTGAGCTACTATTAGATCTAACAGCAAAGTGTACATTATTGTAGGGGAAAAGCCAAATTTTGTATTTAAAACCGCAAAAAAATTCAAATGATTATTTGAGGGACAGAATGAGCAAGTGGAAGTGGTGGGTAATGTAAATAAACTGAAAAGTCTATCTAAATGTGGATAATGTAACCAATCCTTGTATATTTACGAGGATGAGTCCCTCAAATTAGGCAACAAATGTATTAAATTAGTGGAGGGTATTGTTTCTGCCATGGTGTTATATATGTTGCTAAGTGTATAAACTGGCTTAGTTTTTATATTTGAAAAAAAAAACAGAATGTCCATTGAGGAAGAGAATATATAAACACATGTATGATATTATTAAAGAAAATTACAATAATGTGTTGCATACTTCCACGGTGGTGCAGCAGTAGCGTTGTTGCCTCACAGCAAGAGGTTCTCCCGTTCGATTCTCGGCTGGAGTGCGGGGAGTGCCTTCTGTGTGGAGTCTGCATGTCCTCCCCATGGTTGGGTGGGCATTCGAAAGACATGTGTAAATGGGCATGCCTTCGTTGAAGGTTGAACGTTGAGCTGGCACCTCGGCGTTCATGAAAATCTACTGCCAGTCATTAGCGGACTGGAGTTCCGCTGTGGCGACCCCTAACCGGGAAAAGCTGAAAGACAACAACAACAACAATAATATGTTGCATAAAAATATGATCTGATTTTGTCAGTTTTCATTCTTTCCTCAATTGTTGGGTTTGAATCTGATCCTTGTTTCTGACTCGGCCATTACTAAAGCTCATGGTAACCAAAAACTCTTGAGCTTCTTCCTTACCAGTAATGCACCAACCCTAAGTTACCCCAGATCTCATTTGCCGCTTTCAAGAAAAAACGTGGTCAGCTTAGCTCTCAAGCTTTTTCAGATAAGTGTGACGTTTCATTGTTAAAAAACTTATTTTGGTAATATTGTCTAATATTTTTAATATTTACTGATATTATCTCTTATTACATATCTCTTACCCTCTTACATTTTTCGTATCTCTTCAATTACCATTGTTGGTAATTTCTTCCCATCTCTTTCTTCATTGGTGATTTCTCTTTTCTCTATTTCTTTACCTTCCACACTATTGTGTAGTCCTTAGTACCATAATTGGTATTTTTCCCTACCCTCTCTATTCCAAAAAAAAAAAAAAAAAAGCCTGTATTACTTTTCCTTTTTTCAGTATTTCTGCTATAATGGTGGAAAAGGCCCTGCTAGATTTAAAAAGTGTATCAAGCACAGGCATAAGCTACCATTATCAGATGCCCATGCACTGTGTTTAGTGCCTTGGGCCTCAACATTTACAAGAAGATTGCTCAAACTGCCATAGTTTCAACCATAGGGCTTTAGTTGAGAGAAAAAACAAGTTAATATTAAAATGTTTATTGCCATCTACCTTTGAAGAAGCTATATCTGGGGCTCAATTCCCCCAAAGGTAAAGCTAAAGAGATGAAGCTTTCATCTCTGAAGCCTTCTACTTCAGCCACTTTGGCCTTGGAGTCAACTAAGGAAAGACCTAAATTGGATCCAGGAAGGTCCCAGAGTTCTTCATCCTTAGATCCGACGAAGAAAAAAGCCACAGATCTGACTTTCTCAGATCTGACGAAAAACAATTGGATCAACTGCCTTGAGTCATATAGTTCTCCCCAGCACCAGGTACTCTCCTTCCATTGACCCTGTGCCTTCCAGGATGCCTTCATCTGTTTTGGAATGGCACCATTCCAAATCTCCTTCTCTTGCCTTGACTCATTCATCCAGAAGTGTGACAGAAGAAGATATGGAAAGAATGATGTGGAAGTTCATCTCTGCCCAGATCCAGATGGGTGTCTTGTGGGCCCCTACCAGTTGAGTCAGGAGACCCATCGTAAACTACACCCCCACTGCAACCTCCTCCTCTGATCCCTTCAGTGGTTTCACAGTCCCTAGATCCAAGCCTCCCGTGTCCGTCTGTCTTGGATCTGAAGATAGCTTTATCTTCAGATCTGAAGCTACTTTGAGTGCTCCAGTTCAGATTTCTTTGGATCCGGATGAGTCTCAGAGCTGAAGCAACCCTGTTGGATCTGAGGTGTTGGAGTCAACTCCAAAGTTGTTGGAGCCATGTCTGCCCCTCGGAGCCTTGGCACTGGATAGCTCAGTTGCAACCTCCTCCTCAGGGAGATTGCCTTTGGAGTGGGGGAGGACAGCGGTACAGAAGCCTGCCTTCTTGGCACTGGGGCCTTCTCTGTCTCCAGGGTGATTGTTTTTTGAGGTTGTGAAGAGGATATTCTCTGCTCTGACAGGATGGATGAATCGAACCCACTCAGATCCTCAGCATTCTCCGCTGATGCCTCTGTGCTTAGAGCCTCATCATTCTTTACCACAGGGACAACCAGTCTAAGACCCCCAGGCTTCCCAGCAAGGTATTAGAATTTCTTCTGATACCTCGCCGGAACATCCCACTGAAGAGTTCCCTAACAAGAAAAAGTGCAAGAGGAAGTACTTGGACTCTCCACAAGAGTCAGTCATGGATGGTATGGACTTTGATGAAGGTGAAGGGTCCCCACAATCACCTCCAGAAGACGTCTTATTTGGAAACATCCTTGAGATCCTAAGACAGAGAAGTGGTTGGACCCCCAGCAACCCTTCATCTGAGAAGTCAGTATTACTGGAGGATTTCAGTACTGGCCCGTCTAACTTGTGGATTACTCCACCTGCCGATGAGCTCACTGATTTGGTCTCTTGGCAGGTGTGGAAGGAGCCTGACACAGTTGAACCCATACCCAAAAGATGGGAGAAGATTCTGGCACCACCTTCGGAAAAAGAGTTTTGGGCTAAAGGGGTGCCGATTGATGCCATGGTTGTAGAGGCGGCCACCGAAAAGGTACTTGCTGAACAGTGTTCCACTGTTCATCCCCCTAACAGGGAGTCTAGGGTGATGGATAGGTTTGGGAAGCATGTCTAAGCTTCAGCCACCTTTGTCCTAACAGCACTGAATTATTTGGAACATTTTATTAGGTTACACAGGGATGTGATCAAGGAACTTTCAAATACTCTCTTAGGATCCATTTCTGCAGAGGTTCAAGCATCCATGACTTCTCAGTTGGCTACCCTGAAATCTATTTCTAATTCATCCATGAGGCTTATTTTGCATGTAGCTTGTTCAGGCATTTCCATCAGGAAACATGTCTGGATGCACTTATGTGATTTTGGGGAGCCCTTCAAGTCGTCGTTCCTCAATGGTCCCTTTGATGGCACTTCCTTGTTAGGCACCATAATGAAAAAACCTTATGCAGCTGTGAGATGGATGGAAAAAATCCCTGCCTGCAGTGGGTGTACATTTTTTGAACCCACAGAGATTGTTTTCAAGGAATCAATGAAGTGGTCAAAAGATGTGGTTCAGGAAATCCCAGGGACATTTCCAGGACAAACATGGAGGAACTTCCCCAGGGGCAGAGGGAGGAACTCCAGTTGTTGATGCCACCTTGCATCAGAGGAGGCCCACAAAATCAGGGGTAAACAGATTCTTTTTTGGACAGACCTTACCAGCGCTCCTGAAAGGAGGCCTGATTTCCCATCTCTGGAGGCAATCAGGGGATGATTATCTCTACATCACAGATAACATAAAAGATACATGTGTGCAGAAGATTATATCCAGAGACTATAAAATACCCTTTTCCCATCTGCCTCCAATCTCAAGAAAAATCCCCAAGATTCCACCCAGTCAGAGGGAAGAAGCAGAAATTCAAATACAAAAGCGTCTAGAAAAAAGAGTATCCAAGAGGTCCTGCCAGGCCAGATATAATCCAGCACTTACTCAAGATTCTTTTTAGTGCCAAAGAAAACAGGGGACTGGAAACCAGTTTTGGATCTCAGCAACTTGAATAAGTCAGTTTGACATCCCAAGTTTCAGATGGTCATGGTTCATACTATTCTCTCTTTTCTGGGCAAAGATGACTGGATGTGCTCAACAGACCTTCAGGATGTATACTATTATGTAAAGATGAACAGATGATCCAGAAGGTACTTATGCTTCCAGCTTGGAGCCAGTCACTACCAGTTCAGAGCTCTGCCCTTGGTCTCGCCACAGCCCCCAGAGTGTTCGCCAAATGCATGGCAATAGCAGCAGCTCCACTTGAGACTGCGGGGGTTCTGTGTGTTTCCATATTTAAACGATTGGATCATGACTGCCCGGACCAGACATCAATCAGATTTACTAGACTTGTTGTCATCTGGGAATAACGATAAACTATGACAAATCTCAACTGGAACCAACTCAAAATTTGGAATTCATACGAGCTGTTTTCCACTCAAAGTCAATGATAATGTCATTGCCATCCTCAAGAATACAAACTGTATGATCACAGGTCAGAACAATAATCTGCAGTACAAAGATTTTAGCCCACTTGGTCCTTCAAGTTCTAGGATCAATGTCATTGGCAGTAACACTAGTACCTTTAGCCAGATTTTATATGAGGATTTTCCAATGGATGTTAGCAACTCAGTGGTCAATACTTTACCAATCCATGTCAACCCAAATACAGATCAGTCAGACATGAAAGAGAGACCTCAGGTGGTGGATTCAATCAGATCAGGTTATACAAGGCTGTCCATTCATCTCCCCTCTGCCCATGGCCATAGTGGCCATGGACGCTTCCCAGTTAGGGTGGGAGGGCATTTTCTGTGGAGAACAGTCCAAGGCACTTGGTTCCTCGAAGAGGCCAATTTACATATCAATGTCCTAGAGATGAGAGCAGTGCTTTTAGCATTTCAGGCCTTCCAGGATGCTGTCCCTTCAGGGACAATTGCAATTCAAATGGACAATATACCAGTAGTTTGGTACAGCAACAAACAAGGAGGGACCAGATCTTACCCCTTATGTTGAGAAGTGCTCAGAGTGTGACAATGGATGATCTCATTCAACCTCTTTCTCATAGCAATGTACATTTCAATAAAGTCCAATGTGACAGCAGACATATTGAGCAGGTGCATTCTTCCACCTCATGATGAGCGGTCTCACAACAAGAATGTGACAGAAATTATTTTTCCTTGATGGGGCCAGCCCTGCTTGAATCTTTTTGCTTCTCCCCTAAACAACAAATGCAGCAGCTACATTGCCCTAATCCTTCCACAGGGGGAATCACTAAGGGATGCTCTACTTCATGATTGGCCCTCCAGTCTGCTTTATGCCTACCCACCAATTCCATTAATTCCAAAGTTTCTGCAGAAAGCTGTCAGGTTGAAGAGTAAAGTCATCCTCATTGCACCTTACTGGCCTTGACAGATTTGGCTTCCCTTCCTTTGGTCTCACTTACTTTACCAACCTTGGGTTGTGGATCTGACTCCAGACCTCTTGTCTCACCCAGCAGGTATGATCCACCTGACATATCAAACCTCAGGCTGATGGCCTGGTTTCTCAATTTCCATTAATAGCCAGACAACTGATGCTGTCTTCCCCTGTCTGACATATACTTTTATCTTCCCATAAACGTTCAACACAAAAACTCTATTCAAGTAATGGAAAATATTTGTTTACTGGGCACAACAAAATCATGTTGAATCTTTTTCAGCTCTGAAACATAACATACTTGGGTTTTTAGCCCTACTTTTTAAAGGAGATAGTTCTTCAACCATTAAAGTTGAGTTAGCAGCAATATCAAACTTTCACATTGGATATGAAGGTTCTTCAATAACCTCTAATAAGTTGTACACAGTTTTCTTGTGAGCCACTCTGCTTTTGAGACCTTCGTTTAAAGACCCTACTCCCCCATGGGATCTCAATCTGGTACTGCAGGCACTAATAAATTTCCCTTTGAATCAGCAGCTAAATGTGACCTGAAATATCTCACTTGGAAAACTGTTTTTCTAGTAGTCATTACCGCTGCTAAATGAATTTCAGAGATTCAAACCTGGTCTTCAAAACCTCCATACTTGATCTTTCCCAAGGATAGACTCACGCTACGAACAAATGCCTCCTTCCTTCCCAAGGTGGTATCAGAATCTAATATTAATCAATCCATTAATTTGCCAGTATTCTTCCCTAATTTTGCAAACAAGGATGAATGCAAGTTACATTTATTGGATGTTCACCTACAATTACGTTTTTACCTGCATAGAACAAAAGACATAAGAAAAACAGACCAATTGTTTATTTACTTTGCATAACTGAACTTGGGAATCTAGTTGCCAAAGTAACTTTAGCCAGAATGCTAACTGATTGTATTTCATTTATTTATAATTAATTGGGTATTACCTTACCACAACCAGTATGAGCTCATTCAGCTTGGGCCATGGCAACTTCTTCAGTTTTCCTATCCAGAGCATCCATGGATGACATATGTGCAGCAGCAACTTGGGCTACTCCCCATACTTTTATTACTCATTACAAACTGGATCTGGTCTCCAGGGGTAGAGCATCATTTGGTTCAACTGTGCTCAGGAATATCCTTAGAGTCCACCTGGGATTATAGGTAGCTTGAGACTCTGTCCCATCAGTTGAAAATGGAATGAAAATTGACATCATCAGATAAAAAAGTTATATACTTATCATAACGTTCCATCTATGTGGTCCATTTTCATTATTCCTCAACTTCCCGCCCACCAACCCCTATCCTTTCTGTTCACAAACTTCTGGACGAATAAGCTGTTACAGGGACATCATTATCCTTTATACTAAGCCCCAGATATAGTTTTCTTCTAAACTGAGCACATGGAATTTCATATCTCCTATATTTATGCATGTTAAATGTTTATTTTGTGGTAAAAAAAAGTGTTTTACAATTTTTTGAGTCTGTGTTTTTGTTTTAGTTGGCATCTTATGCCAAAGTATGTGTGTGTGTGTGTGTGTGTGTGTGTGTGTGTGTGTGTGTGTGTGTGTGTGTGTGTGTGTGTGTATATATATATATATATATATATATATATATATATATATATACATGTGTGTCACAAATGAATAAATCAAGCACTCACAATTTTTGCCATTTTCATGATGTAAACAGGCCCTACATAATGATATCCAACAGCAAATAAAGAAGAAGTGCACTGCCCACTAGTTTGCCGAGGTTGTTACAGCCAGACTGCCACTTTGAATTGTAGAATTTTCTATGGGCAGACCATACTTTTGGATTATTGCAGAGCTTGATACGGCCAGACTGCTAGGCCTGCTGAATTTGTTACAGCCTGCTGAGTTGCACAGTTTGTTACAGCCAGGCTATCAGGCCTGCAGCATTGGGTACTGGATTTATTTGTTTGTGACTTTTATATCTATTTCCGTGCACTTGTTTGGTCGTGCACCTACTGGTGTTTTTGGTATATATGTATATGTATGTGTGTGTGTAGCTTATATTTACATACATACACACACACACACACATACACACACACACACACACACACACACACACACACACACACACACACACACACACACATATCCATGTATGTGTCTGTGTGTATGTATGCATGTGTATTTATGTATATATAAAAACACTGCTTTCTTCTGGTAAACCAAAGGGTTTTCATTGCTTAAATTAGTATTATACCTCTTGAAGTGTGACAACTGAACAATATGAATGCATTTTGCTGATGTTTGGGTTAATTGTGAACTACCTGTCAATGGTTTGAGTTTCATGGCAACTTGTTTTGTGATGTTAAAGCAGGGAATCTGGCTTAGCAAACTATGATATTGTAATCAAGGTTTTTCACAGATCCAGCAAATAAATAAATGCACTCACACATGTATGTATAACTTTAGAAATAAATAGTCTCTTTAGAAACTCAGATGTTGAGCAGAATTCTCTGTGGCTGTTTTCTGCTTATTCCAGCTGAGAATCTCTGATGAAAATCAGAACTTTAATTTTATTGCCATGCTGTGACTTGTTAAATGTATTGGAGCAGGAAGCAGACTTTGTTTTCCAGCAGTGTCTGCTATTGTAAGGTTATATGGTTACACAAGCATTGTAACTTCTAAGTCATAAATAAAATTAATTCAAATGTAAACATTCATAGACAGTAGTATCTTCATCAGTACCACATCAATAATTTTAATTAGTATTTGATAAGTGGTGGTTCAGCAGTTCTGAAATCTGCTGCAGTTTGGCAAGTGTGAACTTGTTCTCAGCAAAAGGTAGCTATGCAGTAATATATTGTCTCCATGACACCAGTTAAACACGCATCCTTGCTGTTTAATATTTTACATGCTGATGAACCCCAGGAATCACACCTTTCCTGACATTTGCATATTAGTTTTATTATGACGCACTAGTCATGGTCTGCGTCTTGTTGCTAAGTTACCAGAATTGGATTTTCTGCAGTGTGCTACATTTTTCACATTGTCTGGTAACTGCAATAAATGGGCCTCAGTCAGAGCTGTTTCAAAATAGTTTTAATTATTTTTGAATTGTACATAAAATGTTATTCAAATCAATCCTATTTACAACAATGGCCTTGATACAGTTTATTTTCATGTACAATGGAGTGAGGGAGTTTATTGAACAGCTTTTCAAAATAAAAGTACTTGTTGAGAACTTGGAATGCAGTGGACTGCAAGGCAGTACATATCCATAATTTGGTGCTCTTGGCAAACAAATTTGACAGATATTTGATGATCTTGTCAATAAAATGTATCATGTTTTTGCAGTTTGCATATTCTTACTGAAACTTCAGTGGTGGCTTTACTATCAGAAAATTATTACTGAACTGTATAACATGGGTACAAAGCCAATGAATGATACCTAGGTAACAAAATAGTTAATGGACAGGTATTAAAGGTGGGGGGTGACAAGCATTTAGTCCTTCGTGAGAAAGAAAAAAGATACATATATAAACAGAAAAGGACCTTTAGATTATTTCAGAAATTGTTAATATGCCTGGTCCTGTTTGAAATATTGTTGGAGTAAAACTGTAAAATTGTAGAGAAATTCCTTCTGTATGTAAAAAACATTGAATCTTTAATACAGTAACCCTGGGATTTAGAAAACTTATCTGCATGTAAAAAAAACACATACAAAACTGTTTCACAGCACTTTGCAACTGGACATACAATGACTGATTATTGATAAAGCCAGTTAAAACTGCTACTGCGATCTTTCATACAACAACTAAGCTAAATGGAAAACCTGCTGTGTCTGTTGATGACAATAATGGCATTACCTTGCTTCAAATAACTGAACAGAGATATCTAGGACTAATTCTAGGCCATTTGTTAACTCTCATCTACCACAATGACAAAGTAGTACACTAAAAACTCATACAACTAAAAATGCACTGCAACATAACTCATAGGTTCATAGGTAAGTACTAGGCTAACTGCCCTTGTGGGTCATTTTAAGCCTAGCCAGTTTCCCTATTGGTGCTTAAATTAGCCTATCCCATTTGTTTACAGATTGGTCTTACCCATCCCATTGTCAATAATTATATATTACCCCAAAAGAGAATAACTGGGATCATACCATAGATAATTTGAGGGGATACATACTTGGGATAAATTGTTTAGGAGCTGCCTCTGTCAATTAGTAATACAGAGGACAGTTCTGGGGTAAATTTTCTATTTCCCATCCATAGATCCAAGTTCCACACGAATATTGACAGGGTTGAACTTTGTTTTGCATGGCTAGGGAGTCTGTTCTATAGCAGTGATATCCTGTGTGAGATATACCTCTACCTCCAAACTGTTCATATTGCAGTTTAGATTCCTAGACCGAGTATTTATGATGCCATTTGACTTGCTGATGTGCAGTAAATCCATCAGTATGGGGTCAGAGGATGTCTGGTATGCCAGACACAGATCACCTCTTAGCATTCTGTAAGTACCGAATATAGTGACAGGGCTTTGAATAGATCCATGTAAGATATATTGTTTAGGCCTTGTATACTTTTAGTTAGGTATTTCTTTGGGCGTTCCAGTTATTGCATGTGTCTAGACAGATACATGGCAAAAGAGGCATTATACTCAATGATTGGTCTAATGACGGTTGAGTAAAGTGGGACAATGACATCTCTAGATCTAAGCACAATCCCTTTGTTTATAGACTGTGCAAAATGGAAGGACTTTTTATGATAATCTCTCTCCTCAGGCCATCATTCCTTATAAGGTAATGTCCTTATACCAAAAATGGTGTATGGGTTACTTCTACTAACTTTCTACTACAGTACAAATACAGAAAAGTTACAGGCAACAATATACAAAATGTATACTTTTGTATTACTGACTGATACTTATACCCATTACTGTGGACTGTTGAAATGTGTCCACTGGCTGCCAACTAACAGTAGACCACCACTACTGTTCAGCATGCTGGTATTCAAGATAATCAAACCCAGTCAATGCCCCCATTAAAACTATAAACTACTCATTAAGCATCAAACCTATGACCTCAGAGAAGATTTGGAGAATTCCATAACACTGATCAAACCTCATTTTAAACCCACTGTAGGTAAAATAGCTTTTTCCAAAATGACAAATTCTGTTTGGAACAATCTCCCCATTTGATGTTAGGTCTCAAAATACACTGTATATATATATATATATATATATATATATATATATATATATATATATATATATATATATATATATATCTTAGGAAAAAAACTGACAGAACACGCCACAAAAGAAACTACCTTCATGTGCTTTAAAGACAGTGTTTCAATAAGCTGGAGAAGGGCATTCACAATGAAAAGCTTAAATAATTGCTAACATCCATTTCCAAATAATAATCCTACCCATGCCTGCCATGCATAACAGAAATGATGTATATACTAAACTGTGAATTCTGTAAATAATATACTCACTAAAAAGTAACAATTCTTTCAGTTGCCTTGAAATGACTAACCATATCTATGAGAACAGTGACTAGTAACCAGAAACTATGGGAACACCCATGCTGGTTTGGTTTATTGCCATGAAATTACTATCAATGTAGTATGCGCACTATATACTATATTGTATGGCTACTATTGATTCTTTGATATTCTATGTGCTGATTTGATTATTACAACTGTGTAACTGTGGTTGCCATGACTGGCCCCAAGTCATAGCTGAAAAGGGTCTACCAATCAGTCTACTTGGCTGTTTAACAAAATTAAATAAATAAGGACACCATGCAAAGCACAGTGTACATGTGACAGTCTCATCAGCAGCCCATGTTGAGGAGTGCCTATCCCAGTGGATACCAGGGTGTATGTAGGTTTACCTATTGTAGCTACAGGTTTCTTTTGGGTACACACAAGGGTATCTCAAGTGTCTGCCTCAATAATACTCCATCAGTTTCTCAATGCCATGCTTCAGCATGTCGGGAGCATATGTAGTTCCCATGGACCATAGAGGAGGTAGCCAGTACCATGCAGGAATCCTATGATGTAGCCCATGTCCTGGAGGTACTGAAGGGCCAGAGGCTGTACCCATATTGAAATAAAAATCCCATCAGGGAAAGTGGAAAGGAGGTAAATCAACTGCAAAGCGTATCAATCCATTATCTGTCATTTGGTCTCGAATACATAGATATCATCTACAGTGTGCTTGTAGGCCACACGCTATCCTGACAGTTAGCATAATTCCCACATATGGCACATCTGTGACCTGTACCAGTAGTTTATGTGGGAGTAACTACCCCTGGGGCATCTTATTGGTGATGCTAAGAATGAAGTAGACGAAGGGTAAAACTACACCCAACTGCAAATAAGGGTCATTATGGAGCATGTGTTTGAGCTGCTGAAGGCATGATTCTGCTGTCAGGATTTATCCAATGGAGCCCTGCAGTATGATCCTGGCATGAGTGCAAAACTGTTTTCAGAATTTTTAATGTTACACTGTATCATACATACGAGGCAGCTACAGCTGGAGGGACAGTTGCAGGAGGAGCAGTTCCCAATACATGAGACAGTGAGGACTGAGACAGATGAGGAGTTGTAGCAGGGAATGAACACTGTAGATGGAGATGGGCACAGTATGCAGTGGCACTGGCAAAGAAACAGCCGCTTGCACATTGCTTTGGCCCATAGTAAATAGAAATAGTGCAGTAAAAGTGATGCATGCAAACCCAATGCCAGGCTATGCTTATCCATGCAATAGCTGGCAGGCTGGTGACATGGTACATTAGAAGTAGACAGTCCAGGTAACAATGTAGAAGAGGTAGGCCACAGTTAACATTTGCACAGCAGGGGGGAAGGAGCACATATGTGGATGTCTTTCACAAGGAAATGTGTGAGTGATGATGGTACTGACAAGCAGGGCTGTAGTTGTGTGTAGTGTTGTTATGTGTGTGTTGGGGGAATTAATGTAAAACACGTTGTGAAGGGGCAATTTCACTGAATGTCTTTGTGTGTGGAGGGGGGCTGTGATGGTATGAGTGTTATGTGTTTGTGTGTGCCCGGTTTGTAGTTGTGTGTAGTGTTATGTGTGTGTTGGGGGAATTGATGTAAACACATTGTGAAGGGCAATTTCACTGAATGTCTTTGCGTGTGGAGGGGGGCTGTGATGGTATGAGTGTTATGTGTTTGTGTGTATGTGTGGGCACAACCTCAGCAGTAGTCACATCACTATGGTTTGATCTTCTGGCAGGTCCAGAGCATGCATGGTAGAAGGTTGAGCATCATGTGCGTGCACCCACTCACAAGAGCTGCCACTGTCAGGAGTTGTAATAGTCATATCATGACCCTGGCTAGATTTGGATGTGCAGCATGACTGTCAACAATGTCCATTAACAGATGAGCCATTGCTGTGATGGCCAGTGCCCCAGGGACATCCTTTCCCAGTCATCGTTACTTCCACAACAGATACATCCATGTAAGTGCTAGCACTGAGTGACCATGATCTCTGCTGTCCATGGCCATGAAGGCCACCGTCCTTGGAGTTAGCAATGTAATGGTTTTGTGGATGGTGTATGATGCACAGCAGGCTATCTTCAGAGGGACTGGCAAGTTCAAGTATAAATTTAGTCTGTCAGAACAATCGCACATGTAGGACATGCACTTCTAGAGGTCCTCTCTAACACCCTGCATCAGACTTACTAACTCCGTCATGAGTGTGATGGTACTAGCCTGTACTTCCATGATGGCCCTGCAGATAACAGTGTTGCAGCCTTCGAGATAGCAGCTTCAGTGGTATGGATAGTAACCATGTCTTCCATGAGTACCAGTACTCACCCACCTATATGCACCCTTCTGGATAATGGGTCTATGGGCAGATCCTGACACATGTCCTTTATGAGGTACCACACTTTCCTGACTACTGGTGTCCCAAGTAACCTGTCCTCCCTGTGTGGTGTGTGTCTCCTGGGTGTCCCCAAAAGAGGCTGTGTCTACAGTTTGTGTAAGGAACCCAGTGGTCACATTCCCTTTGCTAAACACACACACTACACTCCTTGGCCATGCCAGCTTATCTCTGCCATTATCATCATCAGAGGTAGCAGATCAGATGGTGGCAATTCAACAGTGGTAGTGGCCGATAGAGAATTACTTCAGAACATATCAAAGTACAGTACAATATGTAAGTATGACCTTATCAGAAGCATACTTCAAAGTGAAATGTAGGACTAGTAGCATTCAAAAGTCAAACAGTTAAATACTGTACCTTCTGCAGATGGCTGTGCAGGTGCAATCTCTGACAGATAAGCTAAGACAGATAAAACAGCTAAGTAGCCCCCATCAGACAGCTTTAATACATTTGCCAGTGAGTCATGTCACAAAAGGAATTATGGCTACAGAGGAAGACTGCTACATACCTGGGACATCTCTGATGGATACTCTTGGTGCAAGAGGAAGCTCTGCACCAATGTCCAGCACTGCACTGTGAGACTATATGGAGGTGTCTGGCAGAGGCCAGAAATTCCTCCATCTCCATCAAAGGTGGACTGAATTATGACCTGCCACTCATAAGCTTACCTCACAATACCAGGCGGATAGCTGTTTTTTCCATAGCCCAAGTAACGTTAGTAGCTCTGGGGAGGGTCATTTAGTAATTATGTCAATGGCCACTGATAGCATTAATCACTGCTACAAGATTGTTGCAGGTACATTCTTATTATGGTCATTCAGTAACATCCTGCCCAAAAGGTTGTTTGCCGTGGAGACAGGGGGCCTGGAGTGGCACTTCATTCTTTACCTCAGAGATCTTTATTTTACAGATGGTTTTCTCAGCAGGTTCACCAGGTTTTTACTGTTTGCTAATCTTAGCCATTGTGTTGTAGGTTTAGAAAGCAGGGCCATTAGCATGGTAGCCATGAGTGGCCCAGACAACCCCTTACCACACTTATGTACCCCCTTGTTCATATATCATGTTGTTGTCTCTGACAGTCATATTTGTCTGTCAAAACAGTTTATCTAATGTCAGGCCACATAACAGTAGTGATAAAATGTACCTCAACATTACAACAGCCTTAACATTCCCACTCTGCCAGGTGACGTTTCCTCTCATTGGTAAAATGACTTTTACGTATGTGGTATGTGTATAAGGTGTAGAGCAGGTAAATTTTTTGACTCAAAGTACTACTACAGGGCTGGCCTGAATGCATTCACATGAGCTTGGAGTATTTGCTGAGGCATACGTTTCGAATTAGGCTTAACGATCCACCAACACAGCAATTTCCTTACTCTTGTTGTAACACCCTCTCACTCCATCTGCTCAATAACTTGTAAAAGAAAAATAAAGTTAGTTCATTATGTAGTAAAGTAACACAGCAACTTACGGTACCCAAATTTGACAATGTGAAGCTGAAGAAGTAGCACTTACCTTAGGGAAGCTGTAATACAGTGCAGGTAAGCAATCAGTAAAAGATTCACCTGTTCCCGGTACAGATATTACTGCTCTATGAATTCTTCTGCAGACCTTTGAGGCTGAATGCCTCTCCTTATGCTTACAGCTTGCAAATTTGGTTGTTTGGATGTGTTGATTATGCAAATGAGCACTCAACTACACATTCTGTCTGAATGATTCAGTGTCTGCATTGCGTTTACTGGCCAAACTTTGGATTGAATTGTCCACAGTGTTGTGCACATGGCTGGGTGCCTGCAGGCAGCAGCATTTATATGCAGTTCATTCCATAGCTATAGAAAATGCAGTAATACTGTGCCTTACCTCTGGGAAATACTGTACTGCATGCTTTATTAATAGCATGTAAACAAAGGCAGGGTGCCCTGTTTCACACCTTACAGTTTACAGTTCAAATACTGTACTATAGTCCTTATGTTGGTCTGTCCTGCCACAAATCATGCAAAGCAGGTGAGTGCAGGTGTGGCTATGAGGTACCTGACATTTCTTTGCAGTCATGCCCTCTGAAGGAAAAGGGTGTGCACCTTTCTTGGAACAAAGGTAATGTGTAGAGAAATAAAAAATCTTCCTTTATCTACTCCACATTGAGTATACCTGGCTACTTAAGGATGGGTATGAAGGCCCCCAATACAAGACTGAGATATAGAATGCTGTAGCACAGGTGATCACATGTGCAGATGGCAGCATGAGCACAGTGTCGTCACTATTATATCAACATGTAGCAATGCAATCCCGACCTCCTCAGCCAGTGGGAGGATGAGGTTAAAGCTGCAACACTGCACACGTACTGAAAGTACCCCTTATATTACCTGCAGATATAACCTGCAGTGTTTGCCATCAACATATCTTACACACTCATACTTTGGAGGAATTGTGCATTGTTAAGGCTTTGCCTGTCAGTGTGTTTGTTCTAAATGCTGCAGGCTTGATTCCCCACTTGTTTGTCTGTTGTATTATCATTAGTAATGGGGGGCATTTGTAATACTTTTGAGTATAGTACCCTTTAACATTATAAGGAAAAGATAACTATGAGCTGCATTTTTAATTGCATGCATACATTTCTCTCCCCTACTCTCTCACTATACTTTCTTTGATGCTATTAATGTATATATGAGTGCAGAAATCAGTGAAACTGTGCAAGTACCTCCAGATGGTAAGGCCTTTTTGACTGTATGTGATGCTGGCTATGGGTGTGATTAATCACTGGTTTGTTTATTGTGCCATCATTGGTAATTTGGGATGGGTGTTTTTGTTTGAGTGTAGTGCCTATAACATCATGATAGAAAATATATGTATGTACTGCATTCTTTCATTGTATCTCTGCTTCTGTTTCTCTCACCCTCTTTCTCACTATCTGTTCTATTACATATATTTATTTTGTTTTTTCCCCCATTTACTTTACAATTATATGCACCATCTTCTACACCTGCACTTGTTGCTCCAGCAGGGCCTGTCAGCACCCCACATCACCACCAACCTCAACATCAGTAGACCAGGGTGACATGGTCACCTCCTTGCCGCAGGCACACCAGACAGTTCTGCATTGGAGATTGGTACTGCTGTCTCCATTAGAGGCAGTGGAAGTGGAGTTGATAGTTTTGTTGCCCACCTGTAGCTGACCGACATTGTGGGAGAGTTCAGTGAGCTGCAGGTAGATGCTTGCATAAGCCATCTAGGGAATATACTCTTGCATTTTATTGAATTGCATCCCTGCTCTACACTGGCTCCTGCATCTGAGTCAGTGCCCTGTAGTGAGGGTGCTCAGGGTGGCTAGTAACCTCCCACTGGGCTCCAAATGGCAGAGGAAGCAGCTGAGTAACCCCATTGTATTCCTCAGACTGGTACTCCCTGTGACGCCCGCACCCTGGCCCAGCAATCAAGGAGCCTCAATCCTCACCACTAACACCAGAGAGAGGCGTCCATACAGGGAAAGGATAATAAATACACACACAGTAAAGTACAATTTCCCTTAAGAGCACACAGAGATCACAGTCAGTCTGGGGCTGGTCTCTCCCTTTCTCTCCAGGTCCCCAATAAGACTCCCCACTGGCACAGCTGCAGGGTCCAGATCTCAGCCTAGTGGGCAAGCTAAAACCTCCAGCATCCTCTCTGTCCAACCAGTGCTTTGTGTCCCTGCCCAAGTAGCTGACACACAAAAACTTTGAGATAAGAGTTATATACAACCACACAGACACTCCTGGGAAAGGCTGGCACAGTTATCCATCTGTGCCCCTTTTTTGCCCAGTCTAAAAGGTAGTACCAGCTGCCACCACCCACTAATATCAGCTATGCAAAGACCCTTCTGAAAGGGTATCCAGTTATTACTGTGCAATATTATTATCCAAATGGTAAGTGTGATTGAACAGTCAAGGCTTATTAGAGTGACTTGGTACAGTATCACTATATACATGCAATATACTCTAGAGCTTAAATTAACTCTACATAAAACAGCCACAGTTGAAAGGTTTAAAAATATTTAATAATAAATAATAAAAACACAAGACAATACTTCTTACTACACAGTGCTAGTCAAGAGTTCAGAGATCACAGAGAAATACTTAAAATAATACCGTAGAAAGTAGTGACATCAACACAGAAAAACACTTAGTCTAATCTTCCTTATGCCTAGCTATTTCTAAGAGAAAACACAGTTCTAAAATAAGCTTACATACAGAGCAAGACAGTGCTGGTGATGTTGGATGTTCTCAAGACAAAATGCTCTCAGCTCTCTGATTGCCTCTCTTTAAATTGATAACACAGAGCAGCTTCACGGGACATCATTCTTCACACTTCTCTGGTTTTCCCAGGCTAACAGAAACTGCATTTACATTCTTTATACCTGTTCAGAAATCAGAGCAATATAGGACATTTATACATGCAAATTCTAGCCATTAATTTTGGTCTTAAAACAATAGGCAGGATGCTTCCCTCTAGACATATCTGCTCCAAAATTTGACATCAAAGAGTTATAAAATGCTTGACTTAGCTTTCTTACAGCAAAAGGCACTGTTGTTACATTTGTGCAGTTCAATATCCAATGCAGTCTTTTCACATTTAAGAGAACACACCTGTGGCTTACATTAATATTTACAAATGACAGATTTATCTACAAAATTCTATCTGGCTAGGCTGGCAGCCTTTACAAATCTTCACACATCCCCTCCCCCTAGAGAACGCAAGCTAGTTTTTCAAGTGACCCTTGAGAAATGTTGCTTGAGAGGGTTAGGTCTATCTGAGTATTACCTTACCCCATTCCCTGTCTTGAGGGCCCATCTGCATTGCAATTGCTAAACCCACTGCGGTGCTGCACTGACATATCATATACTTGCAACCCTAGGCTCCATCTTAGCAACCTGGCATTTTGCTGGCTGGCTCTGTATAACCATGTTACAGGGTTGTGATCTTTCACTACAGTGAATGTCCTTCCATACAGATAAGGCTGACATTTCTGCAGTGCCCACATTATGGATAGACATTACTTTTCTACAGCTGCATAGCATTCCTCCCTGGGTTGGAGCCTACGACTGAGAAAAAACATTGGGTACTCTTCTCCCTCTGAAGGAATCTGGCTAAGTACAGCCCCCACCCCATGGTTTGAAGCATCCATCTGCACAACAAATTCTTTGCTGTAATCTGGACTGGCTAACACAGGGGGTCCTCCCAAAGCTTCCTTAAGCTCCTGCAATGCCTGTTCACATGCTGGAGTCCACACTACCTTATCTGGCCTGTTCTTCCTTGTCAGGTCTGTGAGATGAGCAGCTATGGTACTATAACTGGGGACGAACTTTCTGTAGTACCCTGCTGTCCCTAAGAATGCCCTCACCTCCTTTTTGGTAACAGGTGCAGGCCATGCCTGAATGGCTTCCACTTTGGCAGGTTCTGGCCTGATCTTACCACTCCCCACTCCCCACTCTATGTCCCAGGTAGGAGACCTCTGCCATACCCACCTGGCATTTGCTCGGCCCTGCCCTCTGTAGTCTGCCCAGCAGCTCCCTGACATGCTGAAGGTGCTCTTGCTAAAAATGGCTGTGGATGGCAATATCATCTAGGTAAGCAAGGGCAAACCTGCCTGTCCCTGCTAGGATATGATCTACCAGCCTCTGGAAAGTCACTGGGGGCATTTTTCATCCCAAAAGGCATCTTTGTGAACTCATACAAGCCAAAAGGAGTCACAAAGGCTTACTTCTCTTTAGCACTCAGAGTCAAGGGCATCTGCCAGTAACCCTTGGTAAGATCAGTGGTTGTAAGATACTTAGCCCCACCCAGCTGCTCTAGGGCCTCATCTGTCCTAGGCATAGGGTAAGCATCTGACTCTGTGTGACTATTTAATTTCCTGTAGTTCACACAGAACCTGGTGCTGTCATCTTTCTTTGGCACCAGCATCACTGAGGAGGCCCAGGGACTGTTGGACTCTTGAATCACCCCTAGTTCCAACATCTTCTGCATCTCCTCCCTCGGAGTCTGTTTGACTCTCTTAGGCACCCTATAAGGGGCCTGCCTAATAGGTCTTTGGGGTCCTGTATCCTCCTGGTGCTGCACCAGGTGCATGCACCCTGGTTTCCCAGTGAACATGTCCCCAAACTCCTGTAACACTGATCGGATTTCTTGAACCTGGGTAGGAGATAGCTGCTGGGACATTGTTACCCCTTCCACTGAGGTGTCAGTCACAAGATCTCCCTCAGACTCCTCCTGCAATCCACTGCAAATGCTCAGCATAAGGGCATCCCTATCATGGTAAGGTTTCATCATGTTAACATGGTACAATTTATGCCCCTGCCTCCTGCCTAGCAGTTCCAACATGTATTAACATCACTTACCTTTCTTACCACATTGTAGGGTCCCTCCCAAGCTGCTTGCAGCTTGTGGTGTCTAACAGGAATAAGAACCATTACCTGATGCCCCACAACATACTCTCTAGCTAGAGCATTCCTGTCATACAGAACCTTTTTCCTGTTGTTGGGCTTCTGCCAGGTTCTCCTGGGCCAAGTCCATGAGTTCCCTGAGCCTTGTCCTGAGGATTAGGTCATATATCACAACAGACCCCTTGTGAGGTTCACACTCACCTTTCCACTCATCATGAATTAAATCTAGAGGTCGCCTCACCCTATGCCCATACAGCAACTCAAAGGGTGAAAAACCTGTGGATTCCTGGGGTACCTCTCTGTAAGCAAACAGATGGGAAAAAATATTTGTCCCACTCCCTCTTCAACTGGTCTGCAAATGCCTGTAGCATGGTCTTGATTGTAGAGTTTAACCTCTCAACAAGACCATTAGTCTGGGGATGGTAGAGTGTGGTCTTCAGGTGCTTCACCCCACAGTACTTCCACAAACAAGCCAGCAGGTCTGACATGAAATAGGCACCTCTGTCAGTCAATATTTCTTTTGGGAAACCTACCCTGCTGAAAATCTCTAACAAAGCATTTGCCACCTTTTCTGCCTCAAAGGAGGATAGAGCCACTGCCTCAGTGTATTGTGTAGCATAACCCACTACCACTAGGATATACTTTTTCCCTGTGGAACTTGGGGTACTCAGAGGTCCCACAATATCCATAGCTACCCTTTGAAATGGATCCTCAATCACAGGCAAAGACATCAAAGGAGCTCTCACCTTGTCTCCTGCCTTGCCTACCTTTTGGCACTTCTCACAGGTTCTCGTACCCTGTTACATCTCTGGAAATTCCAGGCCAATAGAAGTTCTGCATAATATGTCTCTTTATATGTTTTATGCTCATATGGACTGCAAAGGGAATATCATGGGCTATGGCTAGAAGCACCAGGTGGTAGGATCTATCCACTACCAACTGCTGTACCCTCTCACTTTCTAGCCCTCCCTCATTGGTCCACTCTGTATACAGTAACCCTTTGTCCCAGTATACAGAATCCCCCTTCCCTTGAGAATTAGGTGCCTTACTTGCTACCTGCCTCAGGCCTTGCAATGTAGGGTCTGAGAGCTGAGTCTGTCTCAACTCTCTCTTTGTAACCCTTCCCAGCTCCCCTTCCACAGGAAGTCTGGCATCCTCTGGCAGTGGTGTCTCACTGTCAGCGTGGGTACGACTACTCACCTCTACCTTTGCAGTCACTCTGTCCAGGGAACATCAGTACCCACAAGCAGCTGTGGCTCACATTCAGTCTCACTGCTACAGAGCAGCTCCCTCCCTGAAGTAACCACCTCACCAGTCCTGGCTTCAAGTATGCAGTCTGTCTGAGTCACCCGCAGGCTACCTGACCCACTTGCTTTTCTCCTAACCTGACTCTGTGTAACTGCATAAGCACATGGTACTGCATCATCCAAATCCTTCTCCATCAGGACATCTGCAGGATGGCAGTTCGGTACCATTGTTGTCTCAAGACAACCTACTATTGGCATTTTGTCTTTCCCACTTACTGGCTCTCTCGCCTTTTGTTCTCCACCTTGCCTCCGTGGACATCTGTATGCCACATGGCCCCAATGGTTGCATTCAAAACATTTAACCCTTGGTCCTGGACATGTACCTGGACTAGTGGCTTCCCCTTGTACTGGCAGATTCTGTCAGGGCATTCTGTGCTGCCCACCATGGGTTCCTTTAGACCCATGAGCAGTACTGGGAGCCCCTTTCCTGTGCAGGGATGCCCTGCTTGCTAGGTATAGGTCTCCCTTTTTCCTCAACTCATCTGAAGTAGCACATTGTCTATCAGCTAACCAGATCCTCATGTCCTCAAGCAAAGTTCTAAGGGCTTGTTCCCTCACCAAAGGTCTGCCAGCCCTTCAAAAGTGGTAACCTGACATCCACTCACCCACCTATGAAAGCAATTGCTCAGTTCAGCAACATATTCACACAGACTTTCATCTGCCTTGCGTCTATGTTCGCGAAACTTTTTCCTATACGTTTTAGGTGTTAGCTTAAAACATTCTAACAAGTGATTTTTACCAGCAGTATAATCAAAATATTCACAATCAGCAAGTTTAGACAACACAGTTACTGCTTTACCATGGAGTAAGGGGGTCAGGAACCGTACCCAGAGCCTTTGGTCAACATCATACTGTTTACATACCCTCTCAAACATATGAATGAAACTATCAAAATTATCCCCCTCTTTAAACTGCTGAAGAAATTTACTGATCTTTTGTGCTTCTGGTGTCCAGTTACTCCCTTCCCCATTGCCTCCATGACTCTGGCGAAGAGTCAGCATCTCCTTCTCATGCTGCCTCTGCCTCTCCTTTTCCTCAGCTTCCAGGCATAGCAGTTTCTCATTCTCCTCAGCCTGCAGATGTCTCAGTCTCTCAGCTGCTTCTATTTCCAAATGCCTGGCCTCCAAGTCAAGTCTCTTTAGCTCCAGATGGATTTTTATGTCCTCTGCAGAAAGGTTGAGCTGTCCATTCTCTGAGGGTGGTACATCTCCACTGCCAGTCTGATCGTCCTCCTGGTTGCTGTTTCTGATGCAGCTGTGACCAAAGCTGCAATCATGTCTGCCTTAGTCAGGTTTCCATGCAGCAGTCCCCTAGCATGGCACATCTCAGCCAGCTTGCTCCTTGTCAGCTTTCCATACTCTTCTGCTGACATGCTGTCTGCTCTCCCTGACTAACTAAGTTAACAAAAGAAATAAAACAGTTGTGAACTGAACTCTGAGTATTCACTGCATGGCTGATTTAGAGTGCAAAACACTTTCAGTGATCACTGTACACAACCTACATAATACACTATACCCACACCACTATAAGCCAATTAGTATTTTCCAACCAATTAATATGTGGTGTGGATATCCCACCACTGCCAAACAATTAATATGTGATGCCCGTGCCCTGGCCCAGCAGTCAAGGAGCCTCAGTCCTCACCACTAACACCAGTGAGGGCCGTCCATATAGGGAAAGGATAATAAATACACCACACAGTAAAGTACAATTTCCCTTAACACCACACAGAGATCACAGTCAGTCTGGGGCTGGTCTCCCCCTTTATCTCCAGGTCCCCCAATAAGACTCCCCACTGGCACAGCTATAGGGTCCAGATCTAAGCCTAGTGGGCAAGCTAAAACCTCCAGCACCCTCTCTGTCCAACCAGTGCTTTGTGTCCCTGCCCAAGTAGCTCACACACACACACACACACACACACACACACACACACACACACACACACACACACACACACACTTTGAGATAAGAGTTATATACAACCACACAGACACTCCTGGGGAAGGCTGGCACAGGTTTCCCAGCTGTGCCCCTTTTCTGCCCAGTCTAAAAGGTAGTACCAGCTGCCACCACCCACTATCAGCTACTTAAGGGCCCTTCTGAATGGGTGTCCAATTATTACTGTGCAATATTATTAACCGAATGGTAAGTGTGACTGAACAGTCAAGGCTTATTAGAGTGACTTGGTACAGTATCACTATATACATGCAATGTACTCTAGGGCTTAAATTAACTTTACATGAAACAGCCACAGTTGAAAGGTTTAAAAATATTTAATAATAAATAATAAAAACATAAGACAATGCTTCTTACTACACAGTGCTAGTCAAGAGTTCAGAGATAACAGAGAAATACTTAAAATAATACCGTAGAAAAGTTCTGCAATCAACTCAGAAAACACTTAGTCTAATATTCCTAATTCATATCTATTTTTAAGAGAAACCACAGTTCTAAAATAAACTTGCATACAGAGCAAGACAGTGCTGGTGATGCTGGAAGTTCTCAAGACAAAATGCTCTGAGCTCTCTAATTGTCTCTCTTTAAATTGATAACACAGAGCAGCTTCACATGACATCATTCTTCACACTTCTCTGGTGTTCCCAGGCTAACAGAAACCATATTTACATTCTTTACACCTGGTCAGAAACCAGAGCAATAAAGGACATTTATACATGCAAATTCTAGCCATTAACTCTGGTCTTAAAACAATAGTCAGGATGCCTCTGTCTAGACATATCGGCTCTGAATTTTGACATCAAAGACAGTCATAAAATGCTTGACTCAGCTTTTTTACAGCAGAATGCACTGTTGTTACATTTTTGCAATTCAATATCCAATGCAGTCTTTTCACATTTAAGAGAACAAGCCTGTGGCTTACAGTAATATTTATAAATGACAGAATTATCTACAGAATTCTATCTGGCTAGGTTGGCATCCTTTACCTATCTTCACACTCCCCTCCCTTTTTTGTCTATGCCCACCCTTCTTTGTTGTCAGGCTGTCTCAGACATCACTGTCTGCCCTTTCTTTCACTGTTTTTTTCCTTCTCCATTGTGATTCCCTTCCCTTATTGTATCAGCACCTCCCCTGTCAGTTTTGCCTGTTTTCTGTCTTTACTTCTGTATCCTTGCTACCTTCCCTAACCCTCTAACTTTCCTCTTACTTACCTTCCTCTCTTACTTCCTTCTTCCTTTCCCATATCTACCTTGTTATCATACCTCTCAGCTGAAAAGCATTGTATAGGTTACTTAATTTGTTCCAGGTTCTACTTCTTCCCTCTCAAAACTGGGCATTAATTTGGTCATTTTAAGTTAATATAACCAGCATTTAAATTGTATTCCAACTGTGGGATCAGTAACATAAACATTTTTTGCTTTACTACTAACTCTGCATGTGACAGTAGAGATATGACTCCTCCTCTCTCTCTCTCTCTATATATATATATATATATATATATATATATATATATATATATAAAATTGAGTACCTGGCCCACAAAAATATTTTACTCCACCTTCCCTGACTCAGTCCTGGACATTCCTTAGGTTCACTGCATGCTGTACTTTCTGCCTGGTTTCTCCTTTTTCATCACTTTACTATATTCATATTTCCATTTTTTAATTTTATCAAAAAATAGATGGACACACCTGTGTAATGGTTATTTAAGGCTTCCACATGACTTTCCTTTCTTGCTTCTTATTGGAGGTGCATACACGGGCAATGTTCACTGTTTATTCTCATCTTTCCCTGCACCTCAGTAGTACTTGCTCTTGCTATACACTTTACTACAGCTACAGATGGGATATTTAATAAACTCACTTACTTGCATTGATTTCCCCAGCTCTTCACTGTTAATGAACTCTGAGCCTCATCACACAAACTTGGTGAATAGTGGTGGGCTGGCCATAACCACACCCACTGTGTTTCTATATCCCAGCCTATATTCTCTAGAGGGAGAAATAAAGACTGCAAACACCCAAGAAGAGTGAAAAAAAGAAAGCTGCATCTGGGTTATAACACAAAAAGGTATACGATCTTTTTAGGTAGGGCACAGAAACTCAGAAGAAAATGAAACACAGCACATGAGATATAGATCCTCAGCAGACCTAAAAAAATGAAATATGATAACTCTAGGTAGAAGGATAAAAGGTCTGTAGGTTGTGCTGGGTGGGTGGGCATTGTATTAGAAAAGTACCTTGAAGGCTGGTCTGCGCAGTAGTAGGCATAGCCTCAGTGATTGACAGGTGAAATGATCATGTAATTTTCTCCCTTTGTTTTTTCAGGGGGGATAAGCCGCCCTGCACCCCCCTCAAATTACATATACCAATGCCAAGATCACACTACCTTGAGAAAAAGGGCAAACTATGAATAGGCAATGAATATTCATGCCGCCATTGGTATGAATATTACTTTACTTTCACTGATTGTTGGATGGTGGGCGGGACTTGTTACTGCACATCCTGCTAGGTACATTTCTAATACAAAGCTGGTGGGTGGACATATAGTTTGAACATTTATTTAATAATTTAACTGGCTATGTAAACTGTTTCTTGTGGATAAACGAAGTAAAACACCAACAAACCAATCCATAGATAGTGAGCTCAATCCATTCACTGGAGAGAGAGAGAGAGAGAGAAAGCAAGCAAGCTAAAACAAAAGCAGAAAAAAAAACTCAGAAAAATAACAGCTGAAAATGCAGCCATCTATGCAGCTGCCATTCATAAATACATCATTCCCACAACAGTGTGTGGACTGTGTTCCTAGTCGCTGACTATCTGGATTCCTTCTTGAGGATGTTTTCCAGCCAAGATCTTGATCATAAAAACAAGAGCACATGCACTGAACATGGATAATTAAGTGAAGGCAATTATTACACATTGTCTTTGGAGTGTGAGGAAAAGCTGGAATACTTTGAAAAAAAAAACAGTATAAGAAGCATAAGAAGTCTACACACAGATGTCTACCAGAAGTCAGGACTGAATCCCAGTCTCTTAAAATTATAAAAGAACAACATAAACCACTGAACTATTGTGCTGTAATAAGAAGAGGATGGGATATATCTTATAGAATTAAGAAAGGCAGTTAATCACTACATATTATGCGCAAAGCTCCATTTAAGAATATATGGCATGTTTAAAGACCATGTGTTTGCTGAGTTGTGCAGGATATGGGGACAAGTGTCCTCCTCTCTATACTTTAGAGACCTTTTGGCATGTTCTAGTCCTCCTCTATTCACATAAGCTAGCAAACAGAAAGTCATAGATTCCGTTCCTTAAACACACAAATGGTCTTGAACTAGGGGGCAGATAGACAATAGGCATTATTGTTCTGTGTTGGGCTGTTATGAGCTTTGGTTCTGATCTTTAGTGCTAGAATGTGATTTAGATGTGAAGGACTGCATTTTCAGAGATGGGAGCCAGTAATATTGTACTTATTTGGAGATGAAAATGGTTAAAATAAACTCTTCATTGCAGAGTTAAATATTTTGCAGAAACAGTTATGTGGAACAGTACAGTTGAAATACCTGGGTCGTTTAATAGCTTAGAAAAATCCTGAGCCATAACTACAGACCTTAACTTGCTTCCTATATTATTTGGCCATTAGGTGTTGAATGTTGTGCAGAGAAGTGCGTATACCGAAAAGGGCTGTGGTGATACAAACTTGAGCCTAGGAGACAACAGACAGCAAAACATAAGCTGTAGAATTAAATGATCAAATACGGTATCTGAAAAAGATACATAAATGAATCCTGAAACTGATGAGGCATTAGGAAGATAATCAAAAAGGTCTAACAGCATAGCACAGACAATTAAGGCTTTAAGCAACAAGCAGCTATAAAGCTGCATTCTAAACTCGTAGGTTTGACTGTCTCACTGTGATTTAATTCATTCCTGTTTTCACTTATATACTACATGACTCCAGACAATTTAAACAGTACAGGGATTAGCATGGTAGCTCAGTGATTATGATTTCTGCCTTATAGCTGCAGAGCCAGGGGTTCAAATCTAATCTCTTTTCACTGTCTGTGTGGAGCTTGCATAGTCTCCCATTAGCTGTGTGAGTTTTCTCTTCATAATCCCTTTTCCTATCAAAAACTTGCTAACTGATTAGCTGTTCTAAAATGTCCATATGTTTTGCAGTTACCTTTGCCCTCCAAAACAATAGGTATATGGTAATCAGTTTACTTACCCAGTTAACAAATGCATGTATTCAGTTAAACAGTGCAGTGTTCCCAGTTCACAAGTGAAGAGAAACGTGTGTCTAAGAAAACTTACCTAAAGAGTAAATTAAAAAGTAGGATCAGGCCAAACCTAATGTTTCAGACTTCAGAGGGAGAAGAAAATTCTTATGAATAAGCTTAGCAAATTGGAAAGGAAATAATAATATATGAAACATTTCCAGCTGGTTGTACCAGATGTCATTTATGCAGTCGCAGCCTTACCTCAGAATATTACTTCTACCATACCAGAGTTGCCCAGATGTTGTTAATTAAGTAATATCTGTGGTTCAGTTTTCTTGCAACTGTCCTCTTTGGCATCCTTTTAACCATATTGGTACTAACTGTAATTGAACTCCATCAACATCCAATAGCTTGTCATTCAGTTGATCCAATGAACAAACTGATATTTTGATCAGACTTCTCTTTAATAGGGCTCCAGATAAGAAGGAATTTACCAAGATTTCACCAGCAACTTGGAATGTACTTCTCAAAGAAGTTAGAAAGCTGAAGGACTATTCTTCTTTTAGATAAGCAGTCTTTGAATACCTACAATAGGAGTACTAATGCCCCTCCACAGATAGTAGTTAGGTAGTGTACCTGCATTAATATGGCTAACTGGTAATCAAATAGCATCTCCAATATCACATCACTCTACTGAAGCTCTGTAAACCGTGAATGTTGTTTTGTGTTTGTATTACAGACAAGTAACAATACTGTGTTTGTAGTCTAACCTTACATCCTTCTGCCTGTGTTGTGCTAATATTATCTTTTATAAAACTCTACCCATAGATTGTTAGAATAGCTTGTTGTAAGACCTACTAATATGCACGCATTCAGATTAAAATATTGTAAATGTTGCCTATCTAGTGTATGTCTGCTGATATTTTATAATGTCACTGCCTTCTTGGCTTAGGTCATGTCTGAAAGGGGTCCTTGGATCAGCCTACCTAGTACACCTACCCAGTTAATAAAGCAAAACAAATAACTAATTAAATAAACATTATCATTTATTATACATCCACAACTCCCACCTAATCCCATTTTCAGTCTTATGTGAGCTGCATTCACAGGTAACGTGGGTTTGCTAACTGTGGCACCTTTTGTTGTTCTGTAGATGAGTGCATTGTCTAATTTTGTCATCTGTATAGCTTATAACTTATGATCCCATGACACAAATATTCGGGGGTTAATTTATAGCTTTGCTAAATGTCATTTGGTGTGCCATTGAAAGAACCCAGGTAGTATAGGCAAAGGGCATTCATTTGTCACTATAGCACCTAGATCATTCATTATTTTGCCTAACCAGAAATCATAGCTTTATTTTTGGTACCACCTGAAGAGCTTATAAATCCTTGAGTAGAATGTTTGCTTTACATTTGTGCAGTGGCCTGCAGTTTAGTGTCTTTTTTGGAACATTGCCAGACAGTTAAAGTGTTCAAAGTGACTTACGAATGTCTAACTACTTCCTTCAAATCTTATGAATGTTTAGCAACCTTCCCCCATTCTATTTCTCTTCAGACCTTCAGTCTTGGAAAAATAGCTTTACGTCTTTACATTTCAGTTCAGCACAGATTAATTAACTCATATATAGAGCTTACTAATTAAAGTGGCATCAGCCTTAATGGTTCTTTGTTAGCCTGTTACTGCAGGGAAATGGGTAGGCACTGATTATCTGGGACCATACTATATACATATAAACCACTCATTATTTTTATATGAGAAACTTCTTGAATCTTGATATCCTGTATGCCTACTACTGTATTTTTTATGCTCTCCCTATGAATGATTGGGACACAGTGGATCACAAACCACTTCCTTAAGCACAACAGATCAAGAGTACACCTTACTTAACAACTACCAACACAAGTGGGGAGAAAAAGCATTTTGTAATGAGCAAGCCTTTTTGCATGCTATGACCCATACATCCCTCACTTAACTCAGTGGTTGTACAACCAGAAAGGAGAAACACCCCAATACAGTACCCAGTGGTCTCACAGAAGCAGCACTCCCATAATGTCTATATTAGAGTGTCCATCAGGGCCTTTATAAGCCCAGCCACACAACCCAACCCAGTTGTGCCCCTATGTATCATAGGCATTTATTAGGAGGGTTATGTTAGTTAGGAAGCATCTAAAGGTTATGTTGGGGGGTGGGCATAGTTACTGTCTGCCTCTATCTATGAGAAAGAAGAGAGGACAGCCCCTGGGTGAATTTCTGATTTCCTATCCAATGGCCAAGGTTACAACTAAATAGAGTTTGGGATGGACTCTGCTTCACATGTTTTAATGCATACGGTTCCTCTTAAACATATCTATCTTGCCAACATGTCCTATTTGTGTTGCAAGCAAAATTTAAATCCTTGGATATAGTGATTTGATGCTGTTTGTTTTGTGGATGTGGAAAAGTTCTGTTAGAGCTGGATCCGAGGATACCTTGTATGCCAGGCACAGATCAGCTCTCAGCAGCATGTAGGAGACAGTTTCATACTGCAGAGTGCTCATTATCTCTGCTGGGTGTTAGTACAGTTTCATACTGCAGAGTGCTCATTATCTCTGCTGGGTGTTAGTACAGTTTCATACTGCAGAGTGCTCATTATCTCTGCTGGGTGTTAGTACAGTTTCATACTGCAGAGTGCTCATTATCTCTGCTGGGTGTTAGTACAGTTTCATACTGCAGAGTGCTCATTATCTCTGCTGGGTGTTAGTACAGTTTCATACTGCAGAGTGCTCATTATCTCTGCTGGCTGTTAGTACAGTTTCATACTGCAGAGTGCTCATTATCTCTGCTGGGTGTTAGTACAGTTTCATACTGCAGAGTGCTCATTATCTCTGCTGGGTGTTAGTACAGTTTCATACTGCAGAGTGCTCATTATCTCTGCTGGGTGTTAGTACAGTTTCATACTGCAGAGTGCTCATTATCTCTGCTGGGTGTTAGTACAGTTTCATACTGCAGAGTGCTCATTATCTCTGCTGGGTGTTAGTACAGTTTCATACTGCAGAGTGCTCATTATCTCTGCTGGGTGTTAGTACAGTTTCATACTGCAG